>NC_138768.1:655625881-655815881 GCF_965119305.1 Pelophylax lessonae
AATGAGTTTAGGCTGGAGTTATTTCTGGAGAAGTGAGCAGCTCTACTCCAAACTTATACTGAATTAGGCCCTATGTGTCTGAGTGGCACCAAACCTTTATAAAATAAAAATACCTATCTCCATTCTCTTGCAGGGAATATTTATCTCCTAATACCATCATAAGCAGAACTACGAAAACCACAAAAACATCTGCTCTTATTTCTCATACATACATTTTGAATAAAAAAAAATACATCCTGCATAAAATTTATAGTAGGTTGATCATGCTCCTCAACATTCAAAGCAAAGTGAGCACCTTTAACTGTAACAAGTAAGACGATCTGTGCTTTGCGTACTATTTCCTTGCATGTATAGCATCTCAATGGCAGCAAAAAATAAAAAGGTAAACCACACATACCACTATGAAAACCAGTTAAGAATAGGTATTTGTAAGAATCTGAACATTCACTCTGAGGATGCTATAATACCTCTTGCACATGATACTCATGTTTGAGCATCTACTTTTTCAGACTTTTTTTGTATGTATTTGCGTGCATTTTCACGTATATGTGTTCTTACAATTTTGCGTGCACGTGCAAAAACATTTTTCATGTTCTTGTTCTGCACAATATGTAAATGGGCATTTGCGACATTTGTATTTGTGCAAAAAATGCACTCCGAGGCGTAAATTACTGAGCAAAAAAAGCAAATTTTTCTATTTTTTTTTTGTTACTGAAGAATGCATGGCGTTTGTTTACGCGCATGTGTGCATAGGCACATTGCAATTAATGGGCTGTATTTTAGCTCAGTAAAAAAAAAAAATGTACTGAGCTTTTTAAAGCTGCAGTGTGCAAGAGACCTTACAGATTAGCCTAACCTCTTATGGAAAAGTGTGCCTGTACTGTATATCCACTTACCTACTCTCTCTGTCATAGCAAAACTCTTAGCCCAGTATCAGTCTAAAGCCCCGTACACACGTACCGATTGTTGGCCGAACGATCGGCCGTCTTTTGTCTGGTGCTGTCCTGTCGGTTGAAAAGTGATAAAGACTGCACATGAATTTTGTCGGCCAACAACAGCCGACTGCAGAAGTGATGTCATGTGATGGTTAACTTTCCGTGTGTTTTTTCTTCTCTGAGCATGCCCAGTCTTGCTCATCTGCTGTTTGTCGGCCGAATTCTGTACTGACTGAGGAACAATCGGCTGTTCTGGTGTTGGCCAACAAAAATTTTAAAGTCTGCACGCCATATTCTGTTTGGCCGAAAAGTCGCTTTCGGTTGTCGGAAGCATCATACTAAAAAGCCGACAATCGGCCGATCGGTCGGTGGCCGAATATTTGCGGCCGACAATCGCTACGTGTGTACGGGCCTTAAGTCTTTCATTGAAACTGCTGTGTCTACTTTGTAGCTTAGGCTGCATTCACAGCTAGACGATTCAAATCATGTGCGGAAGCACCACGAATCTACCAGCGATTCCAAATCTTGGCAAATCGCAGGATGCTTATGCAACGCAACTACTTCCTAATGGCACCCCAATCGTGCTGCGATTTTGCCGTGATTGTTGCACTATAAATCGCGGCAAATCGCAACATGCAAGAAGGAGCAAGAGCTTCTTTTGAGCAACGTTGTGAGATTTTTCGCACAACAATCATGATGCAATTGAGGTGCCATTAAGAAGTAATGGCGTCGCACAAGCGTCCCGTGATTTGCCGCAATTTGGAATCACGGGCAGAATTGTGGCGATTGCGTCCGCGATTCGAATTGCTCAGGTGTGAACAGAGCCTCATGGATGATAAATGATACTTTGTCTGGGCTACTAAAGGAAGATAAAACTGTCAATGGACAAATTCAGTTCAGTTCTCCTTCAAGAAATGTTGACAAACCCTTTATACTTTTGAGTGTCTGTAATCAGCACTGACCTAAGGCAAAAGAAAAAACAGCCTGACAACCAGGGCACTTCTGCTCTGACGGGGAGAGAATACAAGTAAATAATAATAAAAATAAATAAACAAAGAGCTAAGGTTGTACAACTAAGGGCTCTTTCACACGGGCGATCCGATCAGATCCGCCTGTCAGTTTTTTAGGCGGATCTGATCGGATCCTCCATGCAGCTCTATGGGGCAGCGGGTGTCAGCGGAGACACCTCCGCTGACACCCGCTGCCATCCGCATCCGATCCGGTCCGTGAAATCTGGACGGATGGAAACCCTATTTTTCCATCCATTCAGTAATCGGATCGGATCTGATGAGAGCGGACAAGCGGTCCGCTCTCATCCGATCCCCCATAGAGGGCAGCGGGAGCTGAGACACCTCCCTCTCCGCTCTGCAAGCGGAGACTGAACTGTCATCCGCCGGCTCAGCTGGGATCGCGGATCGATCCCCGCTGAGCAACACGGATCCGCCTACGGAGGCGGACCATGTGAAAGAGCCCTAACTACACTAAATTTACATTATTTCAAATGCCTGCTTGCTCACTTGAAAATTGTTCTACTTTGTTCCTAGAGATTGAAAATGAATACAAATTGGTTTCATACTGCTACAGGAAATATAGTGTAGACTCTTAGAAAATTTGTGACCTATATATATTATAATTATGCACATGTACACACAAATGCATAATACTTATAATAAGAATATCATCATCATCATCATCATATTAATGCATGCAGCAGACTTAAAGTGGTTGTAAACCTCAGATATGAAATTTGAACAAAGCATATCCCTCTATAGCAGGGGTGTCCACACTTTTTTCAAAGAGGGTCAGATTTGATGAAGTGAACATGCATGAGGGCCGACCATTTTGCCTGACATTCTTTTGAGCATTAAAATTAAATCCAAATTAACTATTTTATGCACAGTTTATTGCAAACTGCAAACTTTTCATTTCGTCACATGGATGACAAATCTAAACAGGCGTTAAATCACTCTGCCTTTCATATCTGAAGGCCAGATGAAAAAAGAAAATCCAGGAAGCTGAAATATATGTCGGGAACATTGTAAAGTATTTTATATATCATTGATAAGAAAGGTTGTCTGTCAACTTTTAAGTAAAAAAAAAATGAACAGGAACATAACACCAAGTATACATGTTGTGTCCAAATATAACTAAGTTAGACCAACTGACATTTTTACAATGTATTCATCTCAATTCGGAGCATGCGTGCTCCCTAATCAGTCACACAAGGGTTAACCACATATAAGCGCTATATGAACCCACCGATGGGGATTAATGATGGCAGCAATAATAGTCATGAATGATGCCCATGTAGTAAAATAGAACATTGAAAAGTTTTATTCAAAATCAGTTCCACGTATGTATAAAACAGCAGTACACCTTGTACAATGACCCCCGCTGGATCTGCATTGGTAAAGCCAAAATAAGGGGTTAAAAACTCACAGCTTGGGGACCATCCAGTGTATGTGAAAGCATAAAACCAGCCAGGAATAATGCAGCAGTGTGGATAGTAATGCCTTGTTCTGGCTGTGAGGAGATGATAATGGAATGCCTCAATCCTGGACAGGGAAGGGTGGAAAAGGGGGTCACACAATGCCCGGTATAGGAGGCAAGGAGGATCGCCGTCTGTGGCCGATCTGATCACCCAGATTGAGTGCCGACCGGGATGGGGACTCGGACGGGACATCAGACTCTGGGGGGAAGGAGGACCAAAACTAGGCTTGAACCGCTATAGAGCCGCTGGTGGTAAGCGGCATGTATGGTGACCCAATGCCCAATGCCCAATGTAAACCCTATTTACTACATTGGCATCATTCATGAGTATTATTGCTGCTGTCATTATTCATCATCGGTGGGTTCATATAACGCTTATATGTGGTTAACCCTTGTGTGACTGATACTTTTGAACATCCCTACTGGTGTGTTTTGTTCCCACACAGCAACTACTTGACCCCCAGGTGTTATGCTAATTATCATGGAGAGGGCGCTGGTCTTGTCATACTAGCGCTGGATTTATTTGTGTTTTTTAGTGCTCCCTAATCAAGTCCGAGGCCATATTGAGCAAGGGATATAAAACTGGCGGGGGCAGGCGGGGGGATGTTAACAATAGTGTATTCACAACTAACAGGGGCGTTGAAAGATCCAGAGATCTCAGGGTCCTGAGCAGCGCTCGGGGATTCACAGGGGCCACAACAATAGATTTTTCCAAATTACCTATGGGGCCATATTAAAGCAGCCCACGGGCCGGACTTTGGACATGCCTGCTCTATAGTGTGTACTTGTCCCAAAAAAGAGCACCAAGTGTCAATTCTGTGTGCTGCTTCCTCTTCTGCTATCTGCATTAATCATTTCTGACAAGTTTTCCAAGAGAAAAATGGTGACGGGGAGGAAGCTCTATCCGATTGACAGCCTCAGCTGTTGTGTGCTCTGTGAAGGGGGCTGGGTCCCTTTCCTCCAATCAGCACTTAGAGCTTTCCTCACTGAGCTCTTCAGAGTGTAATTTTAGCTCTCCACTCCCTCCTTTCTGACAGGGCAGACAAGTTTTATAAATTGTGGAATTTTAATATATGTAGAGAAGAGAAACTGCAGATAATTAGGTACAACTTATATAAATGTCAGTCAAGGGTCCGATCTGTCCGCCGCAATGTCGCAGTACCGCAAAAAAAAAAATCGCAGATCGCCGCCATTACGCGTTAAAAAAAAAACAACAAAAATGACAAAAATCTTTCCCTTTGTTAGTAAACGCAATAACTTTTGCGCAAACCAATCAAAATACGCTTTTTGCGATTTTTTTTACCAAACATAGGTAGCATAAAACAAATTGGCCGAAAATATTAAAAAATTTTGATTTTTACATTTTTTTTTGGGGGAATTTCATATAAAAAAAAGGGAAAAATATTGCTATTTTTGCAAAATTTACGCTCTTTTTTTGTTTATAGCGCGTGATCAAAAAATCGCACAGGTGATTAAATACCGCCAAAAGAAAGCTCTGTTTATGGGAAAAAAAGGACGCCAAATTCGTTTAGGTACAGCGTCGCACGACCGCGCAATTGTCCGTTAAAGTCACGCAGTGCCGAATCGCAAAATACCCTCTGATCGTTTAGCAGCCAAATCCTCCGGGGCTTAAGTGGTTAAAAATCAGGCTATTCGTTTTTTTTATCTTGCTAGAGTTTAGAACGCATCTTTTGGCTAAAGTTCTGCTTTAACAGATTAAGTACAGACATGCTGGCCCCTAGGTCTTTAAATGTCAGCAATTGCTTTTTGTGACAATTATTACAATTCTTCCCCTCACAACCAGCCTTTATGTACCTTATAGACATTACATCAGACTTTCAGCTTTCTATTGGCAGTTTAAAGAAGAAGCCTATGCAAGCAGCTAAACACACATCTGAAATATATACGGGGCAGTTTTATTTTCTAAGGGTCCTTTCACGCTGCGGACCGTCCTCTGCTCTGTGGTGATCGATCCGCCGATCCCCGCTGAGCAGGTGGATGACAGCTCCGTCTCCGCACTGTGTGCGGAGAGGGAGGTGTCAGAGCCCTGCAGCTCTCTATGGGGAATCGGATGAGAGCGGACCGCCTGTCCGCTCTCATCCGATCCGATCCCCTGGACGGATGGAAAATAGGTTTTCCATCCGTCCGGATTTCACGGACAGGATCGGATGTGGATGGCAGCGGGTGTCAGCGGAAATGTCTCCCCTGCCCCATAGGGATGCATGGAGGATCTGATCAGATCTGCCTATAAAACTGACAGGCGGATCTGATCGGATCATTCGTGTGAAAGGAGCCTAAAGGAATTTGAGTTTTGTCTTGTCTTGGGAATGAAGGAGCAACTAAAAAAAACTAAAAAAAAAAAAATGTAAGTTATCTCTCCCCAACTGTCAGCACATGTGCATGTACCAGAGTCTGATTGGTTCTTAGTGTTGGCCCGCCCTCTCTTAAGCCCCGTACACACGTACCGATCGTCGGCCGACGGAACGTCCTACAAATGTTCGCGGCTGGTGTGTTTGTTGTTTGTCTGTTGAAAAGTGCTCCAAACTTGCCCAGGACATTTGTCTTCCGACAGAAAATGACGTCACTACGTTCCACGCACGTTCGCCGCTACAAAAGAGGAAGTGAGTGTTTGGCCGTGACCCTTCTGGGCATCTCGCGCTGATTTCGGTAGCATTTGTTTGGTTGACGACATTTCGCTATTTTCCGAGACATCGTTCGAGAATTTATTATGGCGACCGTGAATTCGTCCGTTGCTGTCGTTAGTGTTGGAGTTTTGGCTCTGAGACGACGTACGAGCAATAGGAAGAAGAAGCGGACCTCCTGGACGAAAAATTGGTTGCTTAACCGTGATCAATTTTCTCATATGTCCTTGCTGAGGGAGCTCCAGGAAAATAATCCTGATGACTTCAGGAATTATTTGAGGATGACGGATCCCATCTTTTACCGTCTTCTTGCCCTGGTGTCCCCCTATATTCTGAAGCAGGATACTTGTATGCGGCTTGCAATTACTCCTGAGCAAAGGTTAATTGCGACGTTGAGGTATCTTGCAACAGGGAGAAGCCTGCAGGATCTGAAGTTCACCACAGGCATCTCCCCCCAAGCTCTTGGAGTCATCATCCCTGAGACCTGCTCTGCCATCATCAAGGTCTTGCAGAAGGACTATATCAAGGTATGTTTGATTTTTTTACATTACATTACATGTATTACTAGTTTCACCCGAATTATGATGTTTTTGGATGTACAGCAATTGACACAGGCCATTATTTGTAAACTACCCTCTGTCCGCATGCACATAGTAGTAAAGATGTAGATTATCTTTAACCATTTGTAAAATTACCCACTAACCACCCCACCATTCTCTCCTATGTGTCCCTAAACGCATTGCCTGTTAACAGTATTTTGAATTTGGGTCATTTTATTGCTTTCCCTCAAACAATTATTCCTTGGCCAATGTTTTAGTACCTAGTTAATGATTTATCTAAAATACATCAGTCCATCCATTCCCACCTATGATTCTGTATGTTTATGTAATGATGTTAAAACCTTCACTGACCACAAGCCCTAATTGATGTATAAATGCCCAGTTTTACTTACCCATCCCCCCACCCACATGCTAAATCTCAAAGTCAGCATATACCAAAGCTCAAGTTCAGAGGTCTTCAAACTATGGCCCACCAGTTGTTCACGAACTTCAATTTCCATCATGCCTAGTCATGTCTGTGAATGTCAGAGAATTACAAGGCCTCATGGGATGTGTAGTTCTGCAACAGCTGGATGGCCGTAGTTTGTAAATCTCAGCTCTAGCTGGTGAGTATAATGGGCCATACACACTAGAAGATTGTCAGAACAATTTATCCTTCCGATTTACCAAAACCAAATAATATGAGGTCCAACAAACACTTTCAAATCCTATGCAATCTGGTAGGCCCTTGCACTACATAGAAAAGGTAAATCTGCACGAAAAAGTCTTCAGAGAATCTTCTAGTGTGTATGGCCCTTTACAATATAAGAACAATAGGAGGTTGAAAATAAATGTATGTAGATGTTACATCCCCATATCCAAACCTTTGCCTTCCTGTTGTATATTTTTTTAGCAAGTTGCATAAGCATTTAACAGACAACTGTGTGTGTAATTAATAATGTGATGTGCTCAAGCACTAATTTTTTTTTTTTTATTTTTTCCCCACAGTTTCCTTCAAACGCAGAGCAATGGCTGGAGATTTCTGATCAATTTCTGGAGAAGTGGAATTTTCCCAATTGTGGGGGTGCTATTGATGGGAAGCACGTCCGCATTGTCCCCCCTCCGAATTCCGGCACATTTTATTATAATTATAAAGGTTTTTTTAGTATAGTCATGCTAGCCATAGTTAATGCAAACTATGAGTTTATTTTTTTGGATATTGGCAAAAATGGCCGCAATTCGGATGGGGGAGTTATTGATCAGACGGAGTTCGCTCGTCGTCTAAAGAACGGCACTCTGAACCTGCCATCCAGGGAGCAAACTGTTGAGGGTATGAGCTTTGTGTTTATCGCAGATGAGGCTTTTGCGCTTGGGGAGCATCTCATGAAGCCCTACCCTCAGAGGAACCTCACCCCAGACCAAAGGATTTACAACTACCGGTTGTCCAGAGCTCGCAGAGTTGTGGAGAATGCCTTCGGGATAATGGCCAACCGGTTCCGGATATTCCTGACGTCCATAAACCTGGCACTGTACAAAGTGGATAATGTGGTCTTGTGTTGCTGCATTTTGCACAACTTCCTACGCAGGAATGCACAAAATTATGTCTTGCAGCAACTGGATACTGACCCTGCTATGCCAGGTACAAGTGGAGAGGCCCAACCTTCTAACCAAGTGGAGTCCATGACGTCAATGGAAGTTGGACGGTCAGCATTGGCATCACACAGGGCCCGTCAGATCCGCCAGGAATATCTGGACTATTTCGTGGGGAGAGGAGCTGTGTCCTGGCAGCAATCACTGTCACACACCCATTAATCTTGTTAAAGATTGGACACACAAGATAAATGTCAGAGATATATTATTTTTCAACACATTAAACAAAAATTGCAATGATTCTGTATTGTGGATTATAATCATTTGGGCACATATGCCAAACACAATTATTTGGGTTAATCATGTGTTATATATGTGTGACTTTGGAAGGGTTAATACATTCATCAGTGTGTTTCTTGACTGTAGTCTCTCACCAGCTGATCCAAAGTGATGATGGCCATGTGTTATTTTTTAGCCAGTGGTGTAAATACAAGGGCCTTCTGCACCCCACAAAATGTACACAAACCCTGTCACATTGAGAACTAGGTCACACCCAAGGTTCATCTAATGTCACCTTACATTGGTGTTCATTGTCCAGAAGTTGCCCATACTATATATTTCATATAATACATTAGGGTATTAACAAAGTACCTACACCTGTTATGTTGTGTTCATTTATGACATCCTTCTCACTGCCCACCAATGTTAGGATATGTCAGTGTTATGTGAAACTTGATCATTGTTCATCTCAAAGTGTTATATATATAGGTAATGGAAAGTGAACTAGAGCAACGAACAAGCAATACACTATAGATTACACTGATCTCCCTACACTGATTGCTACTGGCAATATCAATGCCATATTGAATCCTAGGACTGCTAGTACCTTGAGTGTTGAGTCACACTTATGCGATGCGGGAAGTCTGCGACTTTGCAGCCTTCCAGCATTGCATAAGGGTGACCCGCCACTTACTTTTTCCACAGGATTGTATTCCACAAGTGTTAAGCACTGTGCGATCCAATCCAGATACATCAGAAATAAAGGGTCATGTGCGACTTGTATGCGTGTTCAGTGCGAATGTAGCCATACAAAGTGTATGTCTCAATTCACACTGCACATCTGATGGCATGTAATATCGTAGCGCACTGCTCCTTTATTACATGCGATCAGATGTTCATGCGAAAATCAGCTATACAGTTTGTATGGCTCAATTCGCACTGCACTCGCACAAAAGTCGCACATGATGCATTTATTCAGCCGCATCAGGATAGGATCGCACAATCGTTCAAACTTGTGTGATCCGATCCTGTGTGAAATGTCAGATCGCACTGTGATATGCGTTAAAACTGGGGGTATCTTTAACATTTCATTGACACCTCCAGCAACTCGCATATGGCAGTGACCAAAATGCTTTCATTAACATGTAAATATGGGAATAGGACAGCCATCATACATTTAGTGCTTCTTTACACAGCTTTAGACCTCGACCCCCCAACTAAAGTCTAATAAAGAATTGAACACACATTGTTGAATGTAAAAACGTTTTAGTATCAAACATTCACAGGGTTAGGGTTAGGGTTAGGGTTAGGGTTAGGGTTAGGGTGTTGTAAAGTGCTTTTCCCAAACTTGGGTACACTCTTTAACATCTGAGTGTAATTAAAATGCCATAAAACATCATAAAAAATTTGTAACATCAGGAACATCCCAATACAAACATTAAAAACCTAGTAAAATTGTGGCTTAAAATTTGCCAATCATGTCCACAAAATTGCGCATTTTGATTTGTAATGCCGTTGCAGTCTCCTTTATTTGTTCCAGGTCTGCGCAGCATTGGAGAGCCTCACGGGTCAATTTGGCTAATGTGCAACTATGTAAAACATGGTCTGTAAAAAATAAAAAAAAATGAGTCAATGTGAATCACCTACATGAGGTCATAATAATAGAGAAACATTTGGTGTCCAGGTAATCTTAAATTCCTCTCGAGTTAATACCTACCCTGTTCTTATGCTCTTTTGCCCTAGGCTCTTCTTCTTCCTCCTGTCCTCCTCCGATGCTGTTGCTGATGATTCTGCCGGTCTCCTGAGCTTACTATATATTCATTAGGGGTGTGAACGCATGATGACGTCATTGTGAGGGCATGGTTGTAATGTATATATATTAAGATGCAGAGACCAGAGACGGGCAGAATGCACGGCAACAGCATTGGAGGAGGACAGGAGGAAGAAGAAGAGCCTAGGGCAAAAGAGCAGACAACATAAGAGCAGAAGATTGGACAGCAGAAGAGTGGAGAGGAGAAGATCCAAAGAGCAGAGTGGAGAAGACCGGATGAAGATATTTAAGAACATTTCATAAACGTCTCCTGTCGTTATTCACATACACTTCCATTTATGTGGTTAATGTGTAGGGGTACTATGTACCCCATACCCATTCACATAGTGATTGGGGTCTGGGATCTGGGGGCCACCCTTTGTTAAAGGTTGCTTCCAAAGTCCTAGGAACCCCCTGGCCGCATGACCCCCCAAAACCACCAGACAGGGTTGTGGGGATGAGGCTCTTGTCCTCCTCTACATGGGAGTAAGGTGCTTTTGGGTGTGCGGTGCAGAGGCCCCCTGGCCCAAAGCAACAAAACCCCCCCATGTTGAGGGCATGTGTCCTGCTGTGGTCCAGGGGGTGTTTGGTCCGCTTGCTCGTTCTCTTTCCTGGCCTGACAAGCTGCATGCTTGTATAAGGGTCTGGTAGGGGTTTTGGGGGTAACCCACGCTGTCTTTTTGTTGTGGGCATACCCTCAAACTCAATACCACACACAAAAGGCCTGGTTGTGAACTTGGGGGGACACCCACGGTGGGTTGTTCAATTTTTGGGTGTAGTTCCCCCTCAAAAATCTTCACAACGCAAGTGGCCCCGCAAGTCAGAGCATCCTGATCCGACTTACGGTGCGACTTCCATTCAAATAAAGAGGCTCCCATAGGGAACTAGTGTTGTAAATTGGAGGCTAAAAATAACACTGATAAAAATCATTCTGAAAAAACCTACGTGGGCACACAATTGGCTCTTGGACACTTGGTCCTGGTTCCTCCACAGTTTCGGAAGTGGCTTCCATGCTGCTTGGCAAGTTGCCAGGAGATCGGGCTTCTGACCTGGCTGGGGATGCCACATCCTGGCATGATGCAACATCTGCAATGTAAATTTGCAAGGGAATACAAGAATATAAGGTTAAACAATCATTGCAAATACACATATTTCTATGATCCCACTACACAAAAATCTGTGACTACCAACCTTCTTGTTGCTCTGGTGTCTCATCACTTGTTGGCTCCACCAGGATAAGTTCAGGACTAATGTCTTCATCTACATAATACAAAACATTGGCCATATCATAAAAGTCACAAGAGGTACATTTGTTAGGACATGGTGCCCTGCTTGATAGCTCTTTTAGTAACAAATATGAAGACATGTACATGGTTATCTACGAAAAATATGGTACATTAATGTTTGACAGTGCATAGGAACCAATTACCTTTAGTGGAATCTGTGCCACCTTCTGTGCCCATGTCCTCATCTTGTTCCACAACTGCCGATGGAGCTGCCAAACCTCTCCTCCTCCTTTCCCATTGTTTGGCACGGAGTTTACGTTTTTCTCCTATTTAAAGGTTTGAATAATAATCTGTGATTAATAGGAATGTTTGCTGAGAAGATTCGTGCAGGAAAGAACGTTCGTTGCAACACAATACATATATTTTTCACTATGGCTTCCTGACTTTTAATGTCATATACTAAAACATCAACAATAGATCGATCAAATCACGACATGACAACTAAAATGAGTAATCTAACTTTTTACATAGACATTATAATCTAGACATGTTAATACAACATACACAAAATTATAAAAAACATATTGCATGATTAAAAAAATAAAGAAAAAATAAAACTTACTTTTTTTCAAAATCCGATGGATTTGGGAAAGCTGATCCTGCTCACGGTGTTTGAGGTCAGACCACCGTTTCCGAATCTGATCTTTCGATCGCTCGACACCGAATTTTTTGACCAAACAGGCCACCACCTTGTCCATGATGCCATCTTTCCTGGCATTGGGCCGATCGTAATTTGCCAACTTTCCATCGTAATCCATTTTTTCTAAAATGGAGACCATCTCCACCATTTCTGGCTTTGACATGGGTGTAGCCCTTGATTTTCGGGTGGCCCAATCACTTCGGCCCCCACTAATTGAGCTCCCAGATTGTTGAGACATGGTTCCTAATTAAACAATGATTATTCCACTGCCTCAGGTGTGAGTGTCGCATGTAGGCCTGATCTTCGGCACGTACACACCCCTGCACAAGCCCGCCACTGGAGGAGGAGTTGACGCCTGCGCTGTATTTAAAGGACGCCAGATCGTTCGGCCGACGATTCGCTAGCGGACATATCGAGAGTTGGAGCACGATCGAGCGGCGAATCACGACTTTTCCCCACAAACAAAGGTACGACTCTTTTAATAGAAAGTGTGTGTTTTGGGCCCTATACAGCTTTTATTAGGAATATCTTTATTATGTGCCAAAATACATGCTATTTTAATATGTTTTGTGTTGTTTTGTGTCTTGCAGGCATATACTGTCCTGCAATATGGTGGACAATTTCACCACCCACAACTTTTTAATAAGTTTTATTGATGAGTTCAGGCAACTGCCGTGTTTGTGGCAAGTGAAGTCCGCGGATTATAAAAATCGAAAACTCAGAAAACAGGCCATGGAACATTTGGTGGCCTTCTACAAGCCCGTCTGTCCTGGGGCAAATTTTGATTATATCCGCAAAAAAATAAACAGTATTCGTACTGCCTACAGGCGGGAGTTAAAAAAAATAGAAGATTCCACCCAGTCTGGAGCAGGGGCACGGAATGTATATGTACCACGGCTGTGGTACTATGATAACATGCGGTTCCTGGCAGACACCATGGAATCCAGGCCGTCAATTTCTACACTGCCTTCTACTTCGGCAGAGGGCTCAGTGTCGGTAGATCCAAGCCAGGATGAGGATTTCCTGGAGGAGAGTTTTACTCAGGTATGGCATTTCACAATATATTGTCTGCTAAAATGTAATCATGTAACAAAATTATAAGCTAAACCATAATTGACCCTTTAGGTAAACGGGCATAGCAAGGGGTTGGCATGACAGGCAACCGCCAGGGGCGCAGGCCAAGGGGGGTGGGTCACAAAAACATTGGCATTGTTTTATTGTTTATTTTAACAATCCACTCAGCCTGCACACCCCAGAACCCCCAGTTTGCAGGCGGATTCATGCAGGTGTAAAACATTGAGAGCAGCTTCATGCAGGTGTAAAACATTGAGAGCTGCTTCATGCAGGTGTAAAACATTGAGAGCTGCTTCATGCAGGTGTAAAACATTGAGAGCAGCTGAGCCAAAAGACCAGGAGACTGAGACTGCCTCTCACTGCATCCCCAGCACCCCTCCGGTCTTACAAACACTGCTGCATCCCCAGCACACCTCTGGTCCTAAGAAACACTGCTGTAGCCTCAGCATTCCTCTGGCTCAACCTTTTTTAATACAAAACTAACAGCTCCTGCAAATGATCCATCCATCCTTGCTTCCATGTCTCTGGTCTCTCACTCTGGGTCAGCAAGGCAGGTGGCTTCCTTATTCATGTTTCCCTGCACTGCTTCACCCTCAATGCCCTACATCAAGTCCTCTGCAAGTTCAGGCCCCTCTCTCTCTGCAACCCCCTCCTCTCTCTCTCACACCCCCTCTTTCTCTCCCTCTCTCTATCTCTCAACCCTCTCTTTCTTTTTCACACCTGAGACAATGATTGCCCACTAGAGAGCTCTACACTGGGCAAACAAGGGGCAAATTAGAAACTTTTAATGCCCTTTAATTTTTTTTTGGGGGGGTGGGTTACAGTTTTACATTGATCTTGGGGGGGGGGGGGTTGTTGCCAAATACAGCTCCTCAACAAGGGCACTGGAGACCCTAGATATGCCACTGTATGTAAAGTCTGCTATTTGTTCACAATAATATAACAAACATGCATTTTTATATACACTATAACATTCTAATCAATTGTTCATTTCATCAACAGGGAAGTGTCACTGAGGAGGAGCCAGGTTGCAGCCAGGAGCCTGGGGAGCCTGTGGAGCCTGAGGAGCCTGCGGAACTCTTTCCACCACCACCTCCTCCTGCCAAACGGAGGCAAAAGAGGAAGCACGTGGATGACATCACCGACGAGTTTATCCAGGAGGCCACCATAGCCCTCCGTAGGAAACCGGAGGCCAATGAGTCCTTCGGGAATATGACTGCCAAAATTTTGGATAAGGTGGACCTCAGGCAGTGTCAGTATGCCAGAAAAATTATTCTGGATGTGCTGCAAAACGCAGAAAACGGCATACTTAATGAGCACAGCCACGCATGCCAGGAGCACCCGTGCCCTCCACCTCCACCTCCACCTCCACAACACCCACCACCTCGCCAAATGCCACATGGCCAGTGGCAATATGGCCAGCAGGATCCAAACCTGCCCTCATGGCAACCTGATTACAGTTACCAGCAACTTTAATTTGTGTAACCCCCTATTATTTATTTTACCCCTGTTTGCCAGTTTCTAGTTTAATTTTGTCCAAATGGACCTTTTTTATGTTTAGTTTATTATACAGAAAGTATTGATGTTTGCTTTGTTTTTTTTTTGCTGAGATCCAAAAAATAAAGAAAATTTAAAATAAAAAATGGCCTATCTGAATTTGTTAACATGTTTAATATTGTGCATAACCTGAAAAATATGTTTTAGACATTAATTCATACAAGAATAAAGGGTCATATCAATAGTTAGATCTTTGGTGTGAAAATACAAAAATAATGGTGAAGAGTTCAAATTATTTAATTCTAAAATTTGATAGAACAGATAGAATAGACAAACATTATCTTCATCATAACAGAACACATGCCTTTTTATTAGAAAAGTATGGCATTATGAGCAGCATCTTCCTTCTTCTCACATTTATCAAGATGAGCATGTGCTCCGCATTTCACCTATTTCTTGGACTTCCGCGAGCCGAAAGTTCTTTCTGAATAAAATGTTGAGTTTACTAGAGAAAATTCTTCCGGGAACTCATTTGGTTTGATCATGCGTGTTGGGATTTGTAGCTGTGTGTCGGCAGAATTGTGTACTGACAGGCGAACAATCGTCCGTTCTGGTGTCGGCATACAAATATTTTCATGTTTGCAAGAAAGACTTTTGTCCGCGGATTGTGCGCAGACATCTGTCGGAGGCACCATACTAACACGCGTACAATCGGCAGATCCTTCGTCCACCGACGTTTGTATGCCGACGATCGGTACGTGTGTACGGGCCTTTAGTCTTTTAGTGCTGTCATACAAGGAATTACAAGAGATTAAATCAAGACAAATTAAGGAATTTAGATGTTGGGTTTAAAAATAAATGAAAGATTTTATAGGACTATAACTACACTGAATTGCATTTTTCAATCTGCATTACATTCAAGTATAAAACGAAAGTTTCCATAGGAGTACGCAGCCTTCATGGTTAGCCAGCTCTGGCAGAATCGGGTCATGATCATGTAATGCCTGGTACCTTTTTGCTATAAAAGTATTCCCGGTTTTATAGGATTCCAAACATTTACAGTAATGAATGCCTATATTTGGATTATCTCCAATGGAATGCCTGTAGCAGGAAGACTGTAGTGTAGATTGCAGATCCCCACTTCCACAGGAAGAGTGCAAGTTTATAAAAGGACACGATTTGTATTCTTTAGCACGTCTGAGGCTTTCCCTAGTTAACCCTTCCATAGTACACGTGACCATAATCCCAGACTTCTGCATATTGATTTGTAACGCTTGCATGAACAATATAATCTACAAATGGTAAATTATACACTTTACATGATCAAATTAACAAAAATATAATAACACCTTTTAAACCCAACCTCGCATACAATTTAAAGAAAAAAAAAGAAAAAAACTTTTTGACAAAACAGTGGCGTTGATTTACTAAGGAAGTAGAGCATATTCTCTTTCAAATTAGATTTTCACTTTTTAGTGAATAAGGTGAAACAAAGGGAACATTTACATAGCAGAAATAGCCAATCATGTGCAAGGATTATATATACAGTATACAGTGCCTTGAAAATGTTATTCTCCTTGAAATTTTCCACATTTTCTCATGTTACAACCCAAAATGTAAATATGTTTTATTGGGATTTTATGTGATAGACCAACACTAAGTGGCACATAATTGTGAAGTGGAAGGAAAATGATAAATGGTTTTCAAAATTGTTTACAAAAAAATATCTGAAAAGTTTGGCGTGCATTTGTATTTAGCCCCCATCTGAAACAATACTTTGTAGAACCACCTTTTGCTGCAATTACAGCTGCAAGTCTTTTTGGGGATGTCTCTACTAGCTTTGCACATCTAGAGTGAAATTTGTGCACATTTTTCTTTGCAAAATAGCTCAAGCTCTGTCAGACTGGATGGATAGCGTCTGTGAACAGAAATGTTCAAGTCTTGCCACAGATTTTCAATTGGATTTAGACCTGGACTTTGACTGGGCCATTCTAACACATGAATATGCTTTGATCTTGGTTATTCCATTGTAGCTCTGGCTGTATGTTTAGGGTCGTTGTCCTGTTGGAAGGTGAACCTCTGCCCCAGTCTCAAGTCTTTTGCAGACCCTAACAGGTTTTCTTCTAAGATTGCCCTGTATTTGTGTTAGTTTTCCGCCACACATAGTGCTTTGCTTTTAGGCCAAAAAGTTCAATTTTGGTCTCATCTGACCAGAGCACCTTCTTTCACATGTTTGCTTTGTCCACCCACATGGCTTCTAATAAGCTGCAAAAGGGCCTTCTTATGGCTTTCTTTCAACAATGGCTTTCTTCTTGCAACAAAGGCCAGATTCGTGGAGTGCACGACTAATAGTTGTCCTGTGGACTAAAGCCTCATACACACGCACCAATTGTTGGCCGACCGATCGGCCGTCTTTTGTCCAGTGTTGTTGTGTTGGTTGGAATGTGCTCTAGACTGCACACGAATTTTGTCGGCCAACAAAAACCAACTTCAGAAGTGATGTCATGTTCTGGTTTACATTCCGTGTGTTTTTTCTTCTCTGAGCATGCCCAGTCTTGCTCATCACATTTTTGTCTGCCGAAATCTGTACTGACTGAAGAATAATCGGCCGTTCTGGTGACGGCCAACACAAATTTTATAGCATGCACACCAGATTTTTTTCGGCCGAAAAGTTGCAGTCAGTTGTCAGAAGCATCATACTAACAAGCCGACAATCGGCCGATCGGACGTTGTCCGAAAATTCACGACCAACAATCGGTGCGTGTGTACGAGGCTTAATTCTCCCACCGGAGCTGTGAATCTATGCAGCTCATCCAGAGTTGCCATGGGCCTCTTGGCTGCTTCTCTGATTAATGCTCTCCTTGCCCGGTCTGTCAGTTTAGGTGGACGACCAGTTCCTGGTAGGTTTGCAGTTGTGCCATACTCTTTCCATTTTCGGATGATGGATTGAACAGTGCTCCATGAGATGTTCAAAGCTTGGGATATTTTTTATAACCTAACCCTGCTTTAAACTTCTCCACAACTTTATCCCTTACCTGCCTGGTGTGTTCTTTGGCCTTCACGATACGGTTTGTTCACTTAGGCTTGCCATACATGTTCAATTGTCTTGTACAATCTTCTGTTAGATTTACCAAAACCATATAATAGGAGGTCAAAACTAAACAACACTTTCAATTGTATCCTGTAAGGCAGGCCTTTGTACTACATAGTTGAAGGTAAATCTAAAGAAAATCGTACAGCAAATTGTAAGAAAATTGTATAATGTATGGCCAGCCTAAGGTGCTCTAACCAATCTCACAAAACAGCTGTATTTATACTGAGATGAAATTACACACAGGTGGACTCTATTTACTAATTAGGTGAAGGCAATTGGTTACACTAAATTTTAGTTAGGGGTATCAGAGTAAGGCCCCATGCACTTCTGCTCCTTTGCCCTTGGCTCTTCTTCTTCCTCCGGTCCTCCTCCGACGCTGTCCCCGGTGATTATGCCGGTCTCCGGTCTCTGCAGCTTATTATATAGCCATTAGGGGCGTGGCCACTCGTTGACGTCATCGGGAGACCCTGCCCCCTTATGTCACAGGTGACGTCATCTGTGACATAAGGGGCGGGGCCTCCCAGTGATGTCACCTAGAGGCCACGCCCCTAATGGCTATAAATTAAGCTGCAGAGACCGGAGACCGGCATAATCACCGGGGACAGCGTCGGAGGAGGACCGGAGGAAGAAGAAGAGCCAAGGGCAAAAGAGCAGAAGATTGGACAGCAGAAGAGCAGAGTGGAGAAGACCGGAGTGGAGAAGACCGGATGAAGATTTTAAATAAACTTTCCAAAGCGTCTCCTGTCGTTATTCACATACACTGCCTTTTATGGGGTGAATGGGTAGGGGTACAATGTACCCCATACCCATTCACATAGGGAGGGGGTCCGGGATCTGGGGGGCCCCCCTTGTTAAAGGGGGCTTCCAGATTCCGATGAGACCCCCACAACCACCGGCCAGGGTTGTGGGGATGAGGCCCTTGTCCTCATCAACATGGGGGCAAGATGCTTTGGGGTGGGGGGTGCAGAGCCCCCCTGCTGCGGTGGACTGCACACTAGTGTCAGCTTGAGTCATAGAGGATGTCCCAATTTTAGAGAAATACTGTAGTTTGCTAAATAGATTTTTACCCCATTACAGCCTTATTTATTTTCAGGTCAGATAATCGTATCTGTATAACAGTGTTATGTCCTGTGAGGTGGATGGATTATCTCGGCAAAAGAGAAGTGCTCACTAACACAGATTTAGACAGATTTGTGAATATATATTGGAGAGAAATAGACCTTTCGTGTACATAGAAAAAGTCTTAGATCTTTGAGTTCAGCTCATGAAAAATGGGGGCAAAAACAAAAGTGTTACGTTTATAATTTTGTTCAATATATATATATATATTATATATATATATATATATATATACACATACATACACACACATTATATATATATATCTATACACACACAGTATCTCACAAAAGTGAGTACACCCCTCACATTTTTGTAAATATTTTATTCTATCTTTTCATGTGACAACACTGAAGAAATGACACGTTGCTGCAATGTAAAGTAGTGAGTGTTCAGTTTGTATAACAGTGTAAATTTGCTGTCCCCTTAAATAACTCAACACAGCCATTAATGTCTAAACCGCTGGCAAAAAAAAGTGAGTACACCCCTAAATGACAATGTCCAAATTGGGCCCAATTAGCCATTTTCCCTACCTGGTGTCATGTGACTCGTTCGTGTTACAAGGCCTCGGGTGTGAGTGAGGAGCAGGTGTGTTCAATTTGGTGTTATCGCTCTCACTCACATATACTGGTCACTGGAAGTTCAACATGGCACCTCATGGCAAAGAACTCTCTGAAGATGTGAAAAAAGAATTGTTGTTCGACATAAAGATGGCCTAGGCTATAAGAAGATTGCCAAGACCCTGAAACTGAGCTGCAGCATGGTGAACAAGACCATACAGTGGTTTAACAGGACAGGTTCCACTCCAAAGAAGTTGATTGCACATGCTCAGCATCTTGTCCAGCATCATATCCATATCCGTATATTGGGAAATAGACATATGAGTGCTGCCAGCATTGCTGCAGAGGTTGAAGGGGTGGGGGTCAGCCTGTCAGTGCTCAGAACATACGCAGCTCACTGCATCTAATTGGTCTGCATGGCTGTTGTCCCAGAAGGAAGACTCTTCTAAAGAAAAGGGCACAAGAAGGCCCGCAAACAGTTTTCTGAAGACAAGCAGGCCAAGGACATGGATTACTGGAACCATGTCCTGTTGTCTGATGAGATCAAGATAAACTTGGTTCAGATGGTGTCAAGTGTGTCCGCTCCAACTCATTCCAAAGGTGTTCTGTCAGGTTGAGGTTAGGACTCTGTGCAGGCCAGTCAAGTTCCTCCACCCCAAACTCTCTCATCAATGTTTTTATGAACCTTGCTTTGTGCACTGGTTCAAATCATTTGATAGGAGGGGGGGGGGGGATTATGGTGTGGGGTGGTTTTTCAAGAGTTGGGCTAGGCCCCTTTAGTTCCAGTGAGGGAATTTTTAAGGCGTCAGCATACCAAGACATTTTGAACAATTTCATGCTCCCAAATTTGTGGGAACAGTTTGGAGATGGCCCCTTCCTGTTCTACCATGACTGCAGTGCCCACCAGTGCACAAAGCAAGGTCCATAAAGACATGGATGAGCGAGTTTGGGGTGGAGGAACTTGACTGGCCTGACCTCAACCCGTTAGAACCCCTTTGGGATGAGTTAGGGTGGACACTGCGAGCCAGTCGTCCTTGTTCACATCAGTGCCTGACCGAACAAATGCGCTTCTGGAAGAATGGTCAAACATTCCCATAGACACACTCCTAAACCTTGTGGGCAGCCTTCCCAGAAGAGTTGAAGCTGTTATAGCTGCAAAGGGTGGGCCAACTTGATATTAAACCCTATGGACTAAGACTGGGATGCCATAAAGTTCATGTGCGTGTAATGGCAGGTGTCCCAATACTTTTGGTAATATAGTGTATATACACACGTATACATACACACACACACACAGTATACTGTATATATTGGTAATTGCATTTGTTCTCTTTTTTGTAGCTTTTTTCCTTTTATTTTCTATAGCTGCCCCATCCTATTTACCTGCATTTCAAGAACTAATACACCAATATAAAGCACACCCTATCTATCCTTTTTTTATTTTATTTATTTTTTTTACATTTACCTAGACGCATTAAATTATTTGGTTGCTATGGTAAGCAAAGTGTCATAAAAACAAGCTCAAGCTTTTTGGATTCTTAGTAACATTCTTTGTTGCAGTTTTTTTTTTTTTTCACTGTTGTAGATGGCAGTAAGCGCATGAAGTCTTAAAGATTGATTGATGTTCTTTTAAATTCTAAAATGGTAAAAATATGACCTGAAGTATAAAAAGAGCATGTCTTTTGCCCAAGGACTTGTTTTGATGAGAAGGGAGCTTCCTGTGCAGCTAGAAAGGCATTGCTGGGCACATAACAAGCTTTTTAAATGAAGCTGCTATTTATATACAATGCAGGTGGGCATTAAAAAGAAGAATGGTATGCACAGGGACCCATTTCTTTAACTGTACCTGACTTGTTGATTTCAAGAGAGCCTGTCAGTTCTGGAGCAAAACCTGCTAACTACTTAGCAAGTATAGATGCAATTCATCTCCAGAGTGTGTCCTGTATGATTTTAAAGTAGACCTCCAGGCAAGAAAAAAAAGAAAAAAACAAATAGCCCAATGAAAGATCAATTTTTAAAAGCAACAACAACTTTTGATGCAATATAAAATATAAGAAATAGCAACTTTTTCTGCAGTATTCACCTTCAATCTAGAGCTGACCCCCCCCCCCCCCTTCTACTGCCACAGTGCTGCTTTTCCATCAATAGATGTCCTCAGTCTGACAGCTAGCATTTTTCAACTCCCTTCCTTTGAGCACGGATTTTTTTAAACCTGACCCAGCCTGTCAGGTTTGTTAAAACTGACAGGTTGGGTCTATTAAAGAACAAACAGTACAGTCCTAAGCTCACATCTCTGTCACTCCATTCTCTCCTCCAATCAGCAAGCTCCTTGTTAGCACGTGAGCTGATTGCCTCCTTGTACACCTTCTTACTCTCACACTCCAGCCCTGCTGTACAATGACTGAAAAAGGCTTGTACCTAGTCAACTTTAGGTACTTACACTGCTTAACAAAATACATGTAATGGTGTATTAAAGTAGAAGTTTAGGCAAAACTTTTTTTTTTTTTAATTGTGGATAGCGTAAGGGAGGGTCATGGCCCCTGTCATTTTTATTTTTTCCATCTGTGTCCCATTGAGATTTCCCTTCACTTCCTGTCCCATAGCCAAAACAGGAAGTGAGAGGAAATCCATGAAAATTAAAGGAATCCCATGGGGACATACAGGTCATTAGAACTATTGTTTCCATTGGAAGATTTCCTCTCTATTACTTTTCTGGGGACAACCCAAAATGTGGGATTTTCTTTACTTTTACTTTTGATGATAATAGTAAACAGGACAAAGCGAGAGGATGAATCTTCCTAACAGGGGTACAGACAGCAATAAATACTGGATAGTGTTCTAATCCCTCTCTACTATCCAACAATGAAGAAAAGTTTTGCCTTTAGTTGTATTTGAATGATTACAGAGCTGCATTCTTTTGTGTCCTTTACAGTACTTTGCGAAAGTATTCGGCCCCCTTGAACTTTTTTGACCTTTTGCCACATTTCAGGCTTCAAACAAAGATATAAAACTGTAATTTTTTGTGAAGAATCAACAACAGGTGGGACACAATCATGAAGTGGAACTAAATTTATTGGATATTTCAAACTTTTTTAACAAATAAAAAACTGAAAAATTGGGCGTACAAAATTATTCAGCCCCCTTAAGTGAATACTTTATAGCGCCACCTTTTGCTGTGATTACAGCTGTAAGTCGCTTGGGGTATGTCTCTATCAGTTTTGCACATCGAGAGACTGAAATTTTTGCCCATTCCTCCTTGCAAAACAGCTCGAGCTCAGTGAGCTTGGATGGAGAGCGTTTGTGAACAGCAGTTTTCAGTTCTTTCCACAGATTCTCGATTGGATTCAGGTCTGGACTTTGATTTGGCCATTCTAACACCTGGATATGTTTATTTGTGAACCATTCCAATTTTAGATTTTGCTTTATGTTTTGGATCATTGTCTTGTTGGAAGACAAATCTCCGTCCCAGTCTCAGGTCTTTTGCAGACTCCATCAGGTTTTCTTCCAGAATGGTCCTGTATTTGGATCCATCCATCTTCCCATCAATTTTAACCATCTTCCCTGTCCCTGCTGAAGAAAAGCAGGCCCAAACCATGATGCTGCCACCACCATATTTGACAGTGGGGATGGTGTGTTCAGGGTGATGAGCTGTGTTGCTTTTATGCCAAACATAACGTTTTGCATTGTTGCCAAAAAGTTTGATTTTGGTTTCATCTGACCAGAGCACCTTCTTCCACATGTTTGGTGTGTCTCCCAGGTGGCTTGTGGCAAACTTTAAACAACACTTTTTATGGATATCTTTAAGAAATGGCTTTCTTCTTGCCACTCTTCCAGAAAGGCCAGATTTGTGCAGTATACGACTGATTGTTGTCCTATGGACAGAGTCTCCCACCTCAGCTGTAGATCTCTGAAGTTCATCCAGAGTGATCATGGGCCTCTTGGCTGCATCTCTGATCAGTCTTCTCGTTGTATGAGCTGAAAGTTTAGAGGGACGGCCAGGTCTTCGTAGATTTTCAGTGGTCTGATACTCCTTCCATTTCAATATTATCGCTTGCACAGTGCTCCTTAGGATGTTTAAAGCTTGGGAAATCTTTTTGTATCCAAATCCGGCCTTAAAACTTCTCCACAACAGTATCTCGGACCTGCCTGGTGTGTTCCTTATTCTTCATGATGCTCTCTGCGCTTTAAACGGGCCTCTGAGACTATCACAGTGCAGGTGCATTTATACAGAGACTTGATTACACACAGGTGGATTCTATTTATCATCATTAGTCATTTAGGTCAACATTGGATCATTCAGAGATCCTCACTGAACTTCTGGAGAGAGTTTGCTGCACTGAAAGTAAAGGGGCTGAATAATTTTGCACGCCCAATTTTTCAGTTTTTTATTTGTTAACAAAGTTAACTTCGTGATTGTGTCCCACTTGTTGATTCTTCACAAAAAATTTACAGTTTTATATCTTTATGTTTGAAGACTGAAATGTGGCAAAAGGTTGCAAAGTTCAAGGGGGCCGAATACTTTCACAAGGCACTGTATATCTACCTAGAGCTCAGCTTTCAAAGACAAAAATAAAGTTGTAACAAACAGGAAAAAAATGATTTATACCACTTTCAGTTCTAAGGGATATCCTGAATGTTCCTGTGAGCTTTTTTGTATGTATGCAAACCGGATGAATGACGCAGATCAACTGTAAAGACTCACAACTATATAGTCAAATGTAAAGTGGCTTTAACCTTTGAGTGTCTATTACCTAGCAGATTTCTCAATATTCCCTGTTATCCTACTCGCTTGTAGGTTATTTTACCTTCTGTATCCAGCCTTTTACTCTAATACACTGTAAGCTCTACAGTTTCTATACCCCACCCTTATATCCTAATAGATTGTAAGCTGTATTATCCTCTGTATCCTCCCTTAGACCCTAATGAATTTTACAGGATTTCATCTTCTGTATCATTGGACCCTATTAGATTAAATGCTCAGTCAAATTCTATATACTTTTCTATATCCTAATAGATTAGAATACAGTATACTGTATATCCACCCAATACAAATTAAATACTTCTGCAGATAGAAATTTGGGCAAAACAACAATTTGTGATTTACTGTTGATTTGATTGTCATTGCTTGCTTCCGTGTATAGCCAGGTGCTTGGCTAAGAATGAGAGTGAGAGAAACACTGGCTGCAGCTGTTGCCCTGTATTGTGGAACTGGTTAACCATTAATTCAGCAAAAGGAGGGAAGATTTCAATAGACAGTCATACAGCAATGCACTGTGGGAACTCTAGTCCTGAGGAGAGACTCTACTGTGCAATCAATAGCTTTTGAACCAAACCACTCAAAAAAATTAAAAGGAAGACATTGAAAACACATCAGATCTCAATGGGAAAAAATATCCTGCTGGATATCTATACTGATATGGATGGGGTAATGTGTTAGGTACGAAAGGATGCCACATTGTTTGATGGAAATGAAAATGATCAAACTACAGAGGGCTGAATTCAAAGACACCCCAAAAATCAAAGTGAAAAAAAAAAGATGCAGCAGGCTAGTCCATTTTGCTGAAATTTCATTGTAGCAACTCAAAATGGTACTCAGTTGTTTGGCCCCTACGTGCCTAATGAGATGACAGATGGTATCAGGGGTATTTGCTCCCAGATCTGGACCAGGACATCACTGAGCTCCTGAACAGACTTGTGGCATCGGATGGCCCGAAACATAACGTCCCAGAGGTGGTCTATTGGATTTAGGTCAGACGAGCATGGGGGCCATTCAATGGTATCAATTCCTTCATCCTGCAGGAACAGGCTGCATACTTTCGCCACATGAGGCCGGGCATTGTCATGCACCAGGAAGAATCCAGGACCAACTGCACCATCATAGGGTCTGACAATGGATCCAAGGATTTCATTCCGATACCCAATGGCAGTCAGGGTGCCATTGTCTAGCCTGTAGAGGTCTTTGCGTCCCTCCATGGATGTGCCTTCCCAGACCATCACTGATCCACCAACAAACTGGTCATGTTGAACGATTTTACAGGCAGCATAACATTCTCCATGGCTTCTCCAAACCCTTTCACGTCTGTCACATGTGCTCAGGGTGAACCTGCTCTCATCTGTCAAAAGCACAGGGCTCCAGTGGCGGACCTGCCAATTCTGGTGTTAAATGGCAAATGCCAATTGAGCCCCACGGTGCCAGGCAGTGAGGTCAGGGCCACTAGGGGACGCTGGGCCCTCAGGCCATTCTCATGAAACGGTTTATGATTCTTTGGTCAGAGAAATTCACACCTTTGGCCTGCTGGAAGTCATTTTGTAGGGCTATGGCAGTGCTCATCCTGTTAATTCTTGCACAAAGGAGCAGATACCGGTCCTGCTGATTGGTTAAGGACCTTCAACGGCCCTGTTCAGCTCTCCTAGAGAAACGGTCTATCTCCTAGAATCTCCTCCATGCTCTTGAGACTGTGCTGGGAGACACAGCAAACCTTCTGGCAATAGCACCTATTGATGTGCCATCCTGGAGGAGTTGGGCTGCCTGTGCAACCTCTATAGAGTCCAGGTATTGCCTCATATTACCAGTAGTGACACTGACCCTATCCAAATACAAAACTAGTGAAAAAAAGTCAGAAAAGAGGCATAGGAAAAAAAATGTCGGTGCCCTCCACCTGTAAAACTATTCCTGTTTTGGAGGTTGTCACCAAAGCATCTGAAACTGATTTTCAACCCCCTCTGCTACTTAACTGACCAGACCAATATCCCAGGAGTTTAATTAACTTGATGCTATACTCTGATTAAAAAGTGTTCATTTAATTTTTTTTGAGCAGTGTACTTTCCTCAGAGAGGAGATTGCTGGGAGGAGGGGAAAGAACTGCATTTTCTTTGGTTGTACAGGACACAGCTTCTTGTTGCCATGAGGGAGACCGGAGAGTGCACATAGTTGTCCAATGTGCACCATCACTGTTGCATATTAGCGGCCTAAGCAGAATTTGGAGTGCTGAGTTTGGGAGTGCAGACAGTCAGAGTCAACTGGATGCAGAGCAGAGAGTGGACAGATCACTGTATGTGGTTGGATGGTTAGCTGCAATATCACTGGGACTGGTGAGCTGCTGCTGTGAGGTTTTACTAACAGCTGCTAGAGAGACTGAGCCCTTTAGGAAATGACTGCACAGCCTCATAACATACCATACATCTAGTAGTTATTTTGCTGCCTGCAGACTTGAGTGGGACTATTGTCATTTTCGTCAATGGTATAACTGGGCCCCAATGCTAGCTGGCTAAGGCTAAAGACTGCCTCATTACAGCAGCTACACAGAGGCCTTTACTCATGCTAAGGTTTATTTCTCAGGGAACATTGCACCATATCCTAGCCACTCAAAATTGGATGCTCCGCTTTTTGCTTCCTCCTCCCTCCGCTGCCACATTTGGTAGGTTTTGACAGGTACCCACTCTCACTTCTGGGTGACTTTGCCACGACGAAGTTCACCTTCTCCTCCTTCCCCCACCGGTTTTCACTTACAAGAAATGGAATTCACTGCTGGTTTCCCTTACAAGAAATGGAGATGGCAGCACTCGAGAGCCAATTGAAAAATCTGAAAAATCAGCTGGGGTGAAGGCACTGCCGGATTCCAGGACAGGTAAGTATCTCAAAGTCAGCAGCTACAGTATTTGAAGCCGGAGCTCCGCTTTAAGTTAATATTCACATTGCAGTTAATGCTTATATGCAGTGCTAATTTCATCAATGAAAATGTTTCCGTCAAAATTTTCATCAGCTGCATTTTTACAGTGACGAAAACTAAACGAAAAGTACACCACAAACTATGGACGAAAAACAATTCTGTTTTCGTTAATTAATGAAAACAAAATGAAAATGTGAGGCAGGCAATTTTATAGAAATGCTTAAATAATACATTACAATTTAACCAAAAGCATTTGAATTTAGTTAACCAAAATGATTTTATTTTACTAAAATGTACTAGAGATTTTAGTCGACTAAAATTCGACTAAAACTAAAACAATTGCAGATGACTAAAATGGGACTAAAACTAAAATGGCATTTTAGTCAAAAGACCATAAGTAAAATTAAATCAAAATTTGATGCCAAAATGACCACCGCTTATATGCACTGTTTATTGCGGACTTCACTGATGTGTTGATGCCAGTCTAGTGGTAAAGAACTCTATTCTAAGTTACTTTGGCATAGTGATTATATTGTCTAGCAGATGGTGTCTGAACCTTCTTTCTCTTTACTCATTTATGCTCAAACCGATAAATTTACCACTAAACGGTCTTGTGTCTATTTCTTGGAACTAACTCACAGCCAAGTTAAAGCTATCTATATCTATACTTGCACTGAATTTCATTTAACCAGGTGTGCCAAAGGGTTTTGGGTTGTTCTTGGAGTCGAGGCGCAGAGCAGAGAGAGAACTCAAATTACTAATGGCACTTTTCCACTGCAAGTACCGGCTCGGCTCTACTCGGCCCGGTTTGCTTTTCCACTGCTGGTACCGCATGGTATAGTGTCGGAACGGTTCGGTACGGTACGGTATAGGTTTGCTTTTCCACTAAAGTAGTACTAAAGTTAAGTGGATGGGGTAACAACGGGGTGGGTGGGATTCTCTGACCAATCAGTGGCTAGTAGTGACTGCATGCAAAGGATTGTGGGATATGGTACCTGTTTGGTACCTGTTGGAACCACAATCGAGTAGGTACTGTTTTTTCAGAGCCGTACCGTACCGTTCGGTTCCATGCAGTGGAAAATCAAACCTATACCGTACCGTACCGTACCGTTCCGACCCTATACCATGCGGTACCAGCAGTGGAAAAGCACAAAAGCGTGCCGAACCGGTACGATTCCATGCAGTGGAAAAGCGCCATAAGTAGCTCCTTCGGGGGGGATAGCACTCCACGTGCATGAAAAATCACTAGCAGTCAGTGCTTTTTTCAAGCCCGCCCAGTAGTGATGGGCTTGAGCATGTTTGGATCGAGCCCACCAGGAAGCCCAGACTGCACACCGCCAATCATAGGCAGTGTGTTTAGGTGCAGCTGCCGGTCAGGAAATGCCTCACTGCCTATGATTGGCGGTGTGCAGCGACGGCTTCCTAGCGGGCTCGATACAAACATGCTAAAGCCATCACTACCGTCTAGTAGCCAAGCAGTACATGTACAGTGGGTACGGAAAGTATTCAGACCCCCTTAAATTTTTCACTCTTTGTTATTTTGCAGCCATTTGCTAAAATCATTTAAGTTCATTCTTCTACCTCATGAATGTACACATAGCACCCCATACTGACAGAAAAACACAGAATTGTTGACATTGTTGCAGATTTATTAAAAAAGAAAAACTGAAATATCACATGGTCCTAAGTATTCAGACCCTTTGCTCAGTATTTAGTAGAAGCCCCCTTTTGATCTAATACAGCCAGGAGTCTTTTTGGGAAAGATGCAACAAGTCTTTCACACCTGGATTTGGGAATCCTCTGCCATTCCTCCTTGCAGATCCTCTCCAGTTCTGTCAGGTTGGATGGTAAACGTTGGTGGACAGCCATTTTTAGGTCTCTCCAGAGATGCTCAATTGGGTTTAAGTCAGGGCTCTGGCTGGGCCATTCAAGAACAGTCACTGAGTTGTTGTGAAGCCACTCCTTCATTATTTTAGCTGTGTGCTTAGGGTCATTGTCTTGTTGGAAGGTAAACCTTCGGCCCAGTCTGAGGTCCAGATCACTCTGGAGAAGGTTTTTGACCAGGATATCCCTGTACTTGGCCGCATTCATCTTTCCCTCGATTGCAACCAGTCGTCCTGTCCCTGCAGCTGAAAAACACCCCCACAGCATGATGCTGCCACCACCATGCTTCACTGCTGGGACTGTATTGGACAGGTGATAAGCAGTGCCTGGTTTTCTCCACACATACCGCTTAGAATTAAGGCCAAAAAGTTATATTTTGGTCTCATCAGACCAGAGAATCTTATTTCTCACCATCTTGGAGTCCTTCAGGTGTTTTTTAGCAAACTCCATGCGCGCTTTCATGTGTCCTACACTGAGGAGAGGCTTCCGTCGGGCCACTCTGCCATAAAGCCCCGACTGGTGGAGGGCTGCAGTGATGGTTGACTTTCTACAACTTTCTCCCATCTCCTGACTGCATCTCTGGAGCTCAGCCACAGTGATATTTGGGTTCTTCTTTACCTCTCTCACCAAGGCTCTTCTCCCCCGATAGCTCAGTTTGGCCGGAAGGCCAGCTCTAGGAAGGATTCTGGTCGTCCCAAACGTCTTCCTTTTGAGGATTATGGAGGCCACTGTGCTCTTAGGAACCTTAAGTGCAGCAGAAATCTTTTTGTAACCTTGGCCAGATCTGTGCCTTGCCACAATTCTGTCTCTGAGCTCTTCAGGTAGTTCCTTTGACCTCATGATTCTCATTTGCTCTGACATGCATTGTGATCTGGAAGGTCTTATATAGACAGGTGTGTGGCTTTCCTAATCAAGTCCAATCAGTATAATCAAATACAGCTGGACTCAAACAAAGGTGTAGAACCATCTCAAGGATGATCAGAAGAAATGGAAAGCACCTGAGTTAAATATATGAGTGTCACAGCAAAGGGTCTGAATACTTAGGACCATGTGATATTTCAGTTTTTCTTTTTTAATAAATCTGCAACAATGTCAACAATTCTGTGTTTTTCTGTCAGTATGGGGTGCTATGTGTACATTCATGAGGAAGAAGAATGAACTTAAATGATTTTAGCAAATGGCTGCAATATAACAAAGAGTGAAAAATTTAAGGGGGTCTGAATACTTTCCGTACCCACTGTATAGTATGCCTAGACAGGTGATAGGTTTAAAAGAACAAAACTGAATTAAAAAAAATATATATTAAGCATTGGTCAGTGCAATGAGTAACTCAGTAGTGGCTTCTGGCCTAGTCAGATAAATATAAAATATTTTATTTACTTCTTCCCAATCATGGAGATAACCTTAATTAAGGTGTGTTTTTCCAGTTTCTGTGATAAATCAGATTAACAATTTAAATTGAAGGTCAAAAAAGATTTTAAAGCTTAGACAACAAAAAGAAAGAAAAAACACAGCCTTTAAATAGGGCACAGAACACAGAAACAAGGTACACAGGAGAGCTGAATAATGTCATTACCACCTCCTGCCTACAAAAATAGTGTAAGATATATCTCTGTTATGTAGGTCTGTATTGTGGCCAGGAGAGCAGGAGCCTGAAGACAAATCCTGATTTGACGCTCTGCCTAGAGGCTGCAGTAAACAGATATTTACATATGTGCAGTTTGCTGCTCACAAGAGGCTACCTATCCTATAAATCACATAAAGAAGGAATTCTATTCAAAAGGAAAAAAAACAAGTTTTTATCTCGTTCTTCTTTATATGTAAATATGAAAAAGCGAGAGAATTGAATCCAAGTTTTGCTGGCTCTTCTATTATTGAGACAGCAAACAGCATAGGGACGCATTCCAGAATATTTCTGAATAATACAGATTGTAGGAATAGCGTACAAAAACGTACTCAGGAGGAGACCTTTAGGTATATCCATCCTAAATTGTGGCTAGCTCCTACAGGAATGATTGGAAGTTATAAGCCTATAGGTATTGTTTATCCCAGAATTGAGCTGGAATGGCCGTGGTCAGTAGCTGCTCTTCACCACCTTTCCTCATAGGTATGAACATCAATGTTTATAGAGGGGGTATTTAGAAAATGTCATTTGCCTTCTAATGTTCATGCCTAGTTTTGGAAATCTTTTGGTATTGTAAAACCCCTCTGCCATTTGAAAGTAAACTTGTCATTACATGATTTAAAAAAAAAAAAAGGATCTGTATTAATTTTTTAGTTTTGGCAAGCCATGAGAGCAGGCGTCACCACAGCATTGCTGCCAAATGTGGGGTAATGTGCACGGAGAATGTGTTAATGCCCAGCTTGGATGGAACCAGGGTCAGTAGAGAACGAAAAATCTCTTTGTGGAGAAAAATGTTCACAGCGCATTTGTGAAAGAGCTACACATTTACCTTGAGCAGATGGCTTGTTTTACACACTCACCGGCCACTTTATTAGGTACACTTTGCTAGTATTGGGTTGGACCACCTTTTGCCTTCAGACCTGCCTTAATTCTTCATGGCATACAAGGTGTTGGAAACATTCCTGAGAGATTTTGGTCCATATTGACATGATAGCATCACGCAGTTTGTCCAGAAATGTCGGCTGCACATCCATGATGTGAATCTCCCGTTCCACCACATCCCAAAGGTGCTCTATTCAATTGAGATCTGGTGACTGTGGAGGCCATTGGAGTACAGTGACCTCCAGACGAGGCCCCGTCCATTGGGGGCGCAGGGGCGCCGTCCCCCATCAATGCATCCGGCCCCCTAATTTACATGCAGGGCGCCGGATGCATGGATTCCAAAGGGGTTTTTATTTTTTAAGCACATGATTAGAGCCAGAGGCTCTAATAGGCTTCAGAAAAGGGTGGGCTCAGGGCGCAGAGCACTTTGCTCTGAGCCCATCCAGTTGTATGACAATAGCGAATGAATATTCGCTATTATCACATTGATTCTCCTCCCAGCCAATCAGGAAGCAGGTCGTGAGACCCCTTTCCCGATTGGCTGAAAAGGGAAGTGATTTTACTGGCCATTGGCCAGGAAGAGGGAGGTGATGCACCGCCGGGAGGAACATCCCAGCCACAAGGAGGAGGTAAGAATTGCTGGCTGTCTGTCTGGCCGTCTGTCCCGCGTGGGGTGGTGTATTTGCCTGCTGGCTGACTGGTTGACCGTCTGGCCGTCCCGGGGAGGGGGGTGGTGGAGGTGGATTTGCCTGCTGGACAGCCGTCCCATGGGGGGGTGTGGGTTTTGCAACCCCCTCAAACTATTACGCACCTGCTGCCACTGGTGACCTCATTGTCCTGTTCAAGAAACCAGTTTGAGATGATTTGAGCTTTGTGACATGGTGCATTATCCTGCTGGAAGAAGCCATCAGAAGTTGGGTACACTGTAGTCAAAGGGATGGACATGGTTAGCAACAATACTCAGGTAGGCCGTGGCATTTAAACTATGCTCATTTGGTACTTTGGGGCTAATAGTGTGCCAAAAAAAAAATATCCCCCACACCATTACATTACCACCATCAGCCTGAACTGTTTATACAAGGAAGGATGGATCCATACTTTCATGTTATTAACATCAAATTCTTACCCTACCATCTGAATGTTGCAGCCGAATTTGAGACTCCTCAGACTAGGCATAGTTTTTCCAATCTTCTATTTTATCATTTTGGTGAGCCTGTTCAAATTTTAGCCTTAGATCCTTAGCTGACAGGAGTGGCTTCAAGGTTGGATGTATTGTGTTTTCAGAGATGGTATTCTGCATACCATGGTTGTCACAAGTGGCTACTTGAGTTTGTTGCCTTTCTATCATCTGGAACCAGTCTGCTCATTTTCCTCTGACATCAACAAGGCATTTTTGTCCACACAACTGCTGCTCACTGGATATTCTCTCTTTTTTGCACCATTCTCTGTAAACCCTAGAGTTGGTTGTGCTTGAAAATCCCAGTAGATCAGCAGTTTTTAAAATACTCAGACCAGCCCCTCTGGCACCAACAACCATGCCACATTCAAAGTCACAATCCTTTCTTCCCCATTCTGATGCTCAGTTTGAACTTCAGAAAGTTGTTTTTACCATATCTAGATGGTTAAATGCATTGAATTGCTGCCATGTGATTGGCTGATTCGCAATTTGTGTTACCAAGCAACTGAACAGGTGTACCTAAAAAAGTGGCCGTTGAGTGTATGTTGTCCACCTTTTGTACTGTAAATCACTCTTTTTTGTGTAACTTTACATTTTATTAGGTTTTGAAACTACAATTAATTGTGAGCAACTGAAAGGAGTTGCTGTTACAATTCTGTTTAGGATTATTTTATTTATCAAAGCACCTACACAACTAATACATTTTGGGAACCTTTATCCCCTTTATTACAACTGTGGGATATGCACTTGGGAGGAATACATTATTTGCCCTAATTGGAGGTTTCAAATGACCTTTCAGGTTCACTGTAATAGGCTAGCACACAGTTGTGCTGTAACAAACTTACTGCAATGGTACCAGTACGGTATCTTTAGCTCTAGTACGGAATCTTCGTTCCTAGTAAAGCTTGTATGGACAATATCTAACTATTTTCTTTTGGCAGTTGGGTTCTTCAAGTCAGGGGGAAGGCACATCAAGAGGAATAGGGTTACCCATAGCACAGCTGGTTCAGAACTACAGCATTAGAGCTTACACACTCAGCTCTGCTACACATGCATCCAAATCTCTGGAAAATCTCCCAAGTTTTGATTGAGAATCCTCCTTCTGACTCTCCCAAGCCTTCTGATACCAGTACTCAAACACACGCACTTTTTTCAACCCTCTGCTGACTTGCCTAAATTATTTGTAAGCCATGTCCTCTAACAGACATCATCTAAACAGAAGACTGTACCTGGAATTCATATAGAGTGGCACAGACACCCTTTAGAAGTGTACTAATAAAAATATGCAGGGTCCTCAGTCCATTCAAACCCTCCATATACGGGGAATGGTTTTACTAACAGAGCATGTCACCGCTCCATCCAATGGGACCGGATACCTCAACAACTGATATACTACCAGATAAGTAGTAATAGAGATCTCCAAATAGAGAATACTCTAAAGAAAAGGTTGTAAATGAGGACCATCAACATTGTTAAATGCAAACATTTATTGACAACCACCATTTTTGTAAAATCACATTTTATGCCAGCTTTTCAATAAATGTTTGCATTTTACACCATTGATGGTCTTCATTTACAATATTTTCTTTAGAGTATTCTCTATTTGGGGATCTCGATCACTGCTTACCCTTTAGAAGTTTGTCTCATGCCCAACTGATAAATGTTGGTGCATGAAACAGATTTATATACCTGTCAAAAACATGTGCATGAACTTGTGGCAAAGACGAGTCAATCTTCTAGAAAGTAGTGGAAAGCAGGAGATGCTCATCCAAACGGCCATGCCTATCATCCAGTCAGCAGAACACTTGCCGTACTTAGAGCCCCTCTCGCTAAACATGTATAGGGACAGCAGACATCTCAAGTCTCCTGCAAATCGCGGGAGACTCCCGTTTTCTGCCCTGAGCTTACGGACACCCGCGAGCTCAGAGCGATATCCCGGCAAGCTGCGAAGCCGAGTGGAAGCAGCTGAGCTGTCAGTGAGAGTGTGACTCACTCTGTGAGTCATCCAAGCTGTGAAGTCAAGCCGAGTAGAAGCAACTGAGCTTTCAGTGTGACTCACTCTGTGAGTCATCCTGAGCAGCTCCGTGCAGTGAGACAGAGCCGCTACTTCTGCCTGTGAGAGGAGGAGGCATACAGAGGAAGCAGTAGCTTTCTCTCTACTCCTGATAGTGAGCCGCATACTTCATTGCAGCAGTTGGCGCCACAAGACCACATGTAACAGTAAGTATGCTAGGTACATGCAGATTGATTCCTCTATGTCCCCCACTAACTGCGCTTCCTAAAACATCTGCTTTAGCACAGAAATAAATGATGGGAAAAAAAAATAACAGGAGATAAAAATTGTCAGCACTACAGCGGTTTTCCATAGCAACCCCTTCACTGATGTGTACTGAGAGCACAGGGGGCTTCTGGAAGCTTCTCCTCACTGCTTCTCAAACATGTGGACCTATGGTAAAGTGTACCTGTAGACATTCTCCTTTTACATTTTGATGAAGGAATAAAACTTCTGCCATAGTCATTTTTTGTGGTCTATGTGCCTCTGGGGAAATGAACCCATTATTCCACTACCAGAAAGCCAACAGGAAGTCACTGGGCTTTTCCTGAAGGGAGGGGAATTACCCATTACCTAGAGATGCACTGTAAAGTACATAGCTAAATTCAAAACTTTTTTTTTTTTTTTTTTAGTAAACCTCCTCTGTATACTGATTCCATTTCATCTGATCATCCTTTAGTTGTGTTAAATTAGTGCCGGGGGGGCGTGGGAAGAGTGCGGTGGCGGTGCGCGCGGGAGGATTCAGCGGCGCAGAGTGCCACCTCCCTGAAATTAGTTTTTGCAGGTTGGGATGTCTGGGATAGTCTCAGGCGTGTGTGGATCGCAGTTCCAACCTCCCTGAGCAATCCCATCAGGAAGCCGTCACTGCACACCTCCAATCATAGGCAGTGAGGCTTTTCCCGGCTTTAGCTGCACCTATACATGTTGCCTTATGATTGGAGGTGTGCAGTGATGGCTTCCTGGCAGGTTTGCTCAGGTGGGTTGGGACTAGGATCTGAACACGCCTGAGCCCATCCCTAGTCATGTACACATCATGGGAGGATCACACAGTTCTCCTCGCCTTCCCCGAAAACACAGTGAGCAGCTCAACATACTGCAACAGCAGCCAGGGTCTGGGGTGGACACACACAATTGCGGTGCCACTGTCCTGTTGGGAGTTCTGTGGGCAACATAGAATGGGTCCTAATTACCTCCAGTTTCCTTGTTTTTAAAATGGCAGCAGACATGGTGACACAATATGAAAGTTGTGTACAAAAGAACTACGTGAATTTGTTGCAAGTTGGAACTTTAACCACTTGACCGCTGGAAGATTTACCCCCCCCCCTTCATGACCAGGCCATTTTTTGGGATACGGCATTGGGTTGCTTTAATGACAAATGTGCGGTCATGCGATGCTGTACCCATATAAAATACTTTTCATTCACATCAGTCCCTGCCCTTAAGGATAATAAAACCTAATGTCCCTTACTCATATGCATGCATACACACACACAATCATACTAGGGCCAGTTTAAACAGAAGCCAATTACCTACCAGCATGCCTTTGGAGTGTGGGAAGAAATCAAAGTATCCAGAGCTAACCCATGCAAGCACAGTGAGTGTCCTGGCTGGGATTTGAATGAAGGACCCCAGTACTGCAAGACAAAAGTGCTAACCACTAAGCTACAGTGCTGAACCAGAGAAGATATGCCAAATAGTTGTAAAAAATTGATTTTTGTAAAATCTTACCGTAAAATCCTTTTCTCTTAAGCTCATTGACAGACATAGTCCTCCTTGATTAATATCAACTCGGGTTATACTGCCCTCTACAGGAGTAGGACTAGACAGGAAAGAAAACGTTCTGGCCACACCTTAGGGGCAGTCCCAGAGGGTATATCCTCTCTCTCTCTGCTACAGCAAATCAGTTATGTCACAAAGCAGTGTTTAGAGAATTTAACCCAACCCAACTCAAAAACAGAGGGGCGGGTACTACGTCTGTCAATGAGCTTAAGAGAAAAGGATTTTACGGTAAGATTTTACAAAAATCCATTTTTCTCTGTCGCTCATTGACAGACGTAGTCCTCCTTGATTAATATCAACTCGGGACGTCCCAAAGCAGTACCACAAATGAGGGGTGGGAAAATGGAAATCAAAATCCAATCTAGAAGGCCCAACCGGTGCCAACTAGAAGTTTTAAAGGCTCATCAATCAAAGGATGAGACTCAACTGAAATTCCAATGGAAAAAAACCCTCGAGGTAGACCACCGGTCTCCTCAAATTGCGGCCTGCAAAACCTTGCGGCCAAATGAGGCATCCGCCGATGCCATCACATCAACTTTATAAAATTTTGTAAAGGTATGCACCGACGACCAGGTGGCCGCCTTGCACACCTGGACCACTGACGCCTGATGGCGGTAGGCCCAGGAAGTACTGAGCGCTCGAGTGGAGTGCGCCTTAACAGGGAACGGAGGATTCCGACCCCTAATCGAATAAGCCTGTACCACGTCTGTCTAATCCATTTGGAGATAGTCGCGGCAGATGCAGGCAACCCCTTTCTGGGGCCATCCGTGATCACAAAAAGTGAATCCGTCTTACGGAACGATTCCGTAGCCTTCAGGTATACCCTGATTGCCCGAACCACATCCAAGGAATGCAACGCATATTCCCGAGGATGATTGGGCTGAGGACACAAGGAAGGTAGCACAATATCTTTATTCAGATGAAAGTCTGAAACCACCTTAGGAAGAAAGGATGGCTTCGGATGAAGAACTACCTTATCCCTATGAACCACTAGATATGGGGAATGGCATGATAATGCAGCCAGTTCTGACACCCTGCGTGCAGAAGTGATAGCCACCAAGAAGGCCACCTTCTGGGATAATGTAAGCAAGGGAATCTCCCTGATATTTTCAAAGGGAGGTTTCTGCAGAACCGACAAAACCAAATTAAGATCCCAGGGCGGTAAGGGCGTGCGGACTGGCGGAGCCAAGTGCCGCACCCCCTGGATGAAATTCCGCACCAAGGAATGAGTAGCCAGAGGCTTCTGAAAGAAGATTGCTAATGCTGAAACCTGACCCTTGATGGTGCTCAAGGATAGTTTCTGCTCAACCCCCTTTTGCAGAAAAGCCAAGATTCGGGTCACCGAATAGGTACGTGGGGGAAATCCCAAAGATTCACACCACGCGATATAAGTCTTCCATGTGCGATAATAGACTTTGCTGGAAGTCGCTTTCCTTGCTTTAATTAGAGTAGGAAATAACTGAAGCTGACAACCCTCTGTCCTCCAGTACCTGGGTCTCAATGGCCCGGCCATTAAAACCAGCGACTGTAAAGCACGATGGAAGATCGGTCCTTGAGACCGCAGATCCTCCCTGAGATAAAGTCTCCAAGGAGCGTTCGCTACTAGCATGTCCAAGTCGGCCTGACCGGCTTGACGAGGCTAGCCTAGAATTTCCAGGATAACTGGAGTTCCCTCCATCTCTATCCTGCGGAGAAATCTCAGCAGCAATCTGAGAGGAGGGAAGACATATAGTAGCTGACACTGCCTTTACAGGCCGTTCAGCGCGTCTGCTGCGTCCGCTAGAGGATCGCGGGCGCGCGTTACCAACCTCCGCGCCTTCCTGTTGAGCCGATATGCCAACAGATCCACCTCCGGGAGGCTCTGATGAAGACACAGATGGTGAAATCCTTGGTGATCGACCTAAGTCATCACCCTGATATTGTCTGACTGGATCCGAACCAGGCTGCCCTAGAGCTGCTTGGTCCAGGCAATCCGACAAAGTCTGATCGCTCTCTGTTCCCACACATTTATCAGAAACTTGATTCCTATCAGGAGTGATGATTTCTCCTGGTTGAGCATTAGAGACCGAAGTCGCCAGACTAGAGGCTCCTTGGTCCGCTTGCTCAACCGGATACGATTCCTGGAGGGAACTGAGAATGATCTTTGGAAAAGGTAAAGAAAATGATCTGTTCTGGGAACGGGAACTACCGCTCCCTGTAGCACCTAAATGTTGGAAGGGAAGAATCGCACCGGTAGCAGTGATCGACACTCGATCTTGTATCCTGATCGTATGATCTCCTGAACCCCTTAGTCTGGGATTCAGGAAAGCCCTAGATCTGAACACCGGTGAAGACGTCCCCCCACCCCTAAGCCGGGTGGAGGCGCACCTTCAGGCTGTATTAGCCTTAACTTCAGGTTTGGCTGAGTCGGCCTTTTGTTTGCCCGACCAGCGCCTCTTGAACCCTCCTAGAGGGGCTTTGCCTTTCCCGCTCGCCCCAGCGGAGCGAACGAACCCTTTATGAGCGGCAAAGAAAGGTCCACGCTTGTTACGAGGTCCTTTAGCTTTAGCAGCCTGCGGCAAAAAAGTGCTCTTGCCCCCAGTGACATCCCTAATGATCTCATCTAGGGTGGCCCCAAATAGGCGATTCCCCTGAAAGGGGAGATTCGCCAAGGCTTTTTTGGAACCTAGATCCGCCGACCAGCATTTTAACCACAGCACACGTCTGAGGACTACCGCTGACATCGATGCATGCCCTAACAAGGGGGTGGCATCCAGGGCTGCGTCACAGACGAACTGCAGTCCTTGTATAATTTGTTCCATCAAATCAGATGCTGCCTGGGGGATACCTTTCCCCTTAAGGTCATGGCGTAACAATTTTGCCCATTCCGTTAATGTCTATGAAACTAAACCAATGACAATCACTGGTCTAAAGGCTGACCCTATCAGGGAAAAAATAGTGCGGGACTCCGCTTCCATTTTCCGATCCACCGGATCCTTAAAGGACGGAGCGTCCTCCAACGGGATAACAGTGGCTTTATTCAGTCTGGAAATAGGTGGATCCACCACTGGTGGTACCGTCCATTTCTTAATGAGGGATTCCTCAAACGGATAGCGTCTAGCAATGCGCTTGGAAACAGTAAGGGTACACTTTGGATGATCCCATTCCTCTTTAATTTTATTACCAAAACATTTGGGTAAGGGAAAAACCTTTGCCGTCTTGGTAGGTTTACTAGTACCAAAGGGAATTTCCATCTCGGTTACCTCTGCCGGTAAAACCTCAAGTCTTAAGGTTTCCCGGACCGACACAACTAGTGCGTCCACCAATGCTTCTTCTTGTGCTATGGCGGAGGCAGGAACGTCCTCCTCACTGTCTGAGGGAACTTTACCTGAGACAACAGCCCCTGCAGAGGGACCTGCAGCTGCAATGACCATCTCAGAATCTGAATCTGAAGTATCAGATGAAATAGGGGTAGGCGGGGGTCACTTTCTTGACCCCCGTCCCTGACAGGCCATCTCCACCCGGGATACCAAAGACTCCAAAACTGCTGTAAATGCATCAATATTCTGTGAACTGGAGGGTCCTGCGGCCACCTCGAGGGGATCAGGTGGGGGTACCTGTGTGGCAGGGTCCATGATTATTCCAGACACTTGCCGTAAAAAAATAATTTGCAAAAAAAGAATAAAACTTTTTTTTTTTTTTTTCTTTAGACCCCCAGCGCCACAGAGGACCCCTACAGAGAGAGAGAGAGAGAGAGAGACCCCAAGGCTCACCACTTGATGCTCAGAAGTTTCAATACAACCTGTTCCAGCACTGTCTATTACAGACAGGAAGTCTTTGGCTGGCTTTCCCGGGTAAAAGGAGGCGGCTCCGCCCCTTTACATGCCTTCCGGCGCCTTCCCATAGCTCCTCGAGGTGTTTGGTCACCTCAAACATGGCCGCCCCCATGCTGGAGACACGAGGCTACGCCAATATGGCGGCCTCGTGCGATCTGCAAGACAATGGCGGCGGCCTGTGTAGGATAGCAGCGGCTGTATGTATTCGGCCTGGTGGCCTGTGGTAGTGCCTCGGCCCCACAAACTTCACCATGAATGGTGATAAGCCTGGCCGGCGGTACAGGACCCTGGCGGGCCGCATGCGGTCCGTGGGCCGTCGGGAGGCTGTGCAGCCCGTGGAAGTGACCGGTTGCTGGAGGAATGGCGATCTGGACTGCAGTAACTCAGGCATAGGCATCGGCCTGTGTACACCCTTACAGTCTTACAATGACTTTAGATAGTCAGCTCCCAAACCAAGCCTCCTGGTTTCTATTCACAAAAAATCACACTCAAATTGGGGGATCTGTGACCTGTTATAGGATAGAGGGGAGACCCATCCTACCATCCCAGAGAGGGGCCCGCGTCCACCACAAACCCGACAGGGGGAGAGGGGGAACATTCTACTCACCATACCGGAACCAGGCGGGTGCCAACTCCTGACAGAACCCCTCTCCACCGGGGTGGGGGGGCTGTCGACCAATACGGACGCCGTGACTCTGTTGGTCATTGGCGTCCAGGCGAGACGTTTAACTCGCAGGGTCAGTCCCCGTCCAGTGGGACTATTTCGCGGCCGACCCAGCGCGGAGCTATGGCCTGCACGCGCTCGTAGGCTGAACTGGGGTGACCACTGGATCTCAACATCCAGCCCGTCGCCCAATTCCAGCTTTCTTGCTTGAAGATCTCACAGGAACACTGGAGAAAAAAGCTGTCTAAAAAAAATCTTTCTAAGAAAAAAATCCTGCCAGGACCGAAGATCCTAGCAAGGCATCTAGGTCCTTACTCCTAACTAGACAGAAAAAAACTGTTTTGCTGTAGCAGAGAGAGAGAGGATATACCCTCTGGGACTGCCCCTAAGGTGTGGCCAGAACGTTTTCTTTCCTGTCTAGTCCTACTCCTGTAGAGGGCAGTATAACCCGAGTTGATATTAATCAAGGAGGACTACGTCTGTCAATGAGCGACAGAGAAATACAGTTACTAGAGGCAGACTCTCCCATCCTCATGTAAAAAGTGCTCAGAAATCTGGCAGCACTGTATTACATACAGTACAAAGTGACTTTTTATAGTACAGCAAAACCCAATTATTAAAGGAGTACAGCTAACGCTTACTTGGGCTGTACTTCTCCTGTGGATCACAGGAGTGCAGTTCGTTCTGCACTCCTGTGACCCGTTTTCAGCAGACAGCAGGCTAAAGCCCGTGGTTGGCTGACGTCACAGAGCCGGTCCAGGCTCGGGCAAGATCCTGACAATGGAGTAGGGATCCGCCCACATGCCTGGACCGACACCTCCACAGCCCAGCGCTCGAGTGACAGTCAGCAGCTCTCTGCTCAGGAAGCTATGAGAACCGAGCGATCGGGGGTGTTTGATCGCTCGGTTCTCAGTGCTAGAGGCCCCAGGGGACAGATGCAGCATCGGACAGGTGCTGCATACAGCTAGGCAAGTACGATTCCTAAAAATAAAATAAAAATAAAACCTCTCTTTTAAATCCCATATTAGCTTTAACATGTACATTTAATTTCAAAACATGTTTTCAGTCTGCTATGAAGGTCCTTGTTTAGCCAGCCACAAGGCCATTTGTCACCAAAGTGTGCTTGTCACCCACTCACAAGTGCCTTTGGTGAAAAATGCAACTATGCTGAAGCACGTTCCACAGACACGGTCCTCCACTGTCATTATTCGTAAATTGCTTGCGATGGCATGCAGCCCATGCTGGAGAAAAACAAGTAGACAAGAAGTGGCTGTAAAGAAGCTGACAGTGATCAGCAGCATTTACGGTAGGGAAAAAAAAGTAGTTGAAAACAGTATTTTATGAAAATAAAATGTGAATTGATTTCAGTTGCTGTGTAAGCTGCTCTTTAAAAATAAGTAACACAAAATGAGCCAGATATGGTAATGCATTATGCTTTATCAAATAAAAAGATAAAAAAAAGGACTTCCATAACAAGGTTATTAAAACAATGATATTCTTGTTCAGCCTGGCAAAATACAGGATTGGCTTGGAGCATAAACTATTTGCATGCAGCGGAGTGAGATAGACAAAGAGATAGAGAATGAGGCTGACTTTGTTTTGTACAGAAAATAAAACACAGACCTGATATGCAGACATTAGTAGTAAAGACAGCCAAAGGCTATGATGACATAATAATATACCCGGAGCACAGGGATATATGAAAGATGGAAAGGATATAACACAAGGCAGGATGTGTGTGATCTCACCGCTGTGACTGCTGCACAGGATACAGGTTTACACTAAATACTTCCTACTGATCTCTGGAGGTAGGCAATTTGAGTTTCATTTACAAGTTTAAGTTAGGAGGGTGTACAGGACACCTGGAGTGCGTCCTGGAATGGCAGGTACATTTCCCCAATTCGAGTTGTAGTCCCTTTAAGGGGGACAGTTTTGCAGACAATGCTAAGTACTCAGGGGTCCCCACCCATGCAGGGTAAGCTGTTTGAGGGGAGTTTGGCTAAAGAAAGAACTGATTTTCAGTACTCACTGGTTTGATAAGTCTATATTGTTGGAGCTGGAGAAAGTCCAGAGAAGGGCAACTAAACTAATTAGGGGATTGGAGGACCTTAATTGTGAAGAGCGTCTGCAATCGCTTGATTTATTCTCCCTGGAGAAGAGACGCCTGAGAGGGGACATGATAGCAATTTATAAATATCTCAATGGTGATCTCGGCATGGAAAAAAAAGCTATTCAGTCTGAAGGATTGCATGAGGACTAGAGGGCATACAATGCGATTAGAGGAGAAGCGTTTTAACCTCAGGCAACGTGGGGGGTTCTTTACTGTTAGGGCTACAAGATTGTGGAATTCTCTACCACAAGAGGTGGTTTCTGCGGGAAGTATGGTGGCTTTCAAAAGACTCTTAGACATGCATCTCAAGAATCAGAACATTCAGGGGTATGAGAGAGGATTACAGCTACATACACCTACACAGGTTGAACTGGATGGACTATTGTCTTTATTCAACCTCACCTACTATGATATTAGGTACCTGGAATTTCACCTCAGCCGGGTTAGTCCCCCTAAATCAAAATTTTTGAAAAAACGTATGCAGTTTGTTATATCTTTGTTAGATCAGGTTACATCTTTGTTAGATCGAATTGTTGGTTGCGTTACATCTCACACAGAATATTAACAGTTATTTGCTGGGGGGGGGGGGGCGTCAGCCCACCTTTTTAACAAAATCGATCAAAAAGTTCGGTATTTTGGAAGCTATTTGTTAGATCCAGTAAGATCAAATGGTTTTAACATTAGATCTCACATACTTGGAGATTTATTAGGTGATTAATGAGGGGGGCTGGGGGGGGGGGGGGGGTCAGGCCGCCCTCATGTACCACCACCTAATATCTCTATTTTTATGTGAAATATCTCCCTCTTATCAAATTTTCTAGGCAAAAATCATTCAGGCTAATAGATATTCATTAGATCCGGTAAGATCAAGTGGTTTTAGCCCCGGTTCACACTTATGCGATGCGGGAAGGCTGCGAATTCGCAGCCTGTTCCCGCATCGCAAACGCACACCCGGCAGTTCACACTGCCATATGCGATACGCTGGGGGTGTCAATGTAATCTTAACGACACCCCCAGTTTGATCGCAGGTCGCACAGGATCGGATCGCACAAGTGTGAACCGATGTGCGATCCGATCCTGATGCGGCTGCCAAAAAGGGTCCTGTGCGTGTTTGCTGCGGGTGCGGTGCGAATTTAGCCATACAAAGTGTATGGCTAAACTCGCACCGCACAGCCAATCGCATGTAATGAAGGAGCAGTGCGCTCCAACATTACATGCGAACGCCGCAGCCGCACAAATGTGAACTGGTTCTTAACGTTAGATCTCACATAATTAGAGACATATTAAGAGATTAATGGGGGGGGGGAGCTGGGCCCCCTTTTCAAATTTTCTGGCCAAAAATCATTTAGACTAATAGATTGTTAATAGATCTGGTAAGATTAAAAAAAAATCATTCAGGCTAATAGATATTCATTCGATCTGATAAGATAGAGTGGTTTTAACGTTAGATCTCACATAATTAGAGACTTATTAAGTGAATATTGAGGGGGGTGGCCCCCCTTTCTTACATTTTCTGGCCAAAAAAACATTTGGGCTAATAGATATTCATTAGATCTGGTAAGAACAAGTAGTTTAACATTAGATCTCACATAATTTCAGAGATATTCCACATAAAAATAGAGATATTAGGTGGTGGTACATGAGGCCGGGCTGTCCCCAACATGCAAATTCTGGCCAAAAATCATTCAGGCTAATGGATATTTATTAGATCTGGTAAGATCAAGTAGCTTTAAAGTTAGATCTCACATAATTAGAGACTTAAGTGATTAATCTGGGGGGGGGGGGGGGGGGGGGCTCAGGCCGTCCTCATGTACCACCACCTAATAGCTCTATTTTTATGTGAAATATCTCGGAGATTATGTAAGATCTAATGTTAAAATCACTTGATTTTACTGGATCTCATGCATTAGCCTGAATGATTTTTGGCCAGGAAATTGCATGTGAGGGGGGCCATCCCATCCTCATGTACTACCAAGTAAAATCTGTATTTTCATGTGGAATATCTCTGAAATTATGTGAGATCTAACATTAAAACCACTTGATCTTACCGGATCCAATGAATATCTATTGGCTGAATGATTTTTGGCCAAAAAAAAAATTGATAAGGGGGGCCAGCCCCATTCATTAACCGGTTGCCGACCGCCGCACGACTATATACTGCGGCAGTCAGCCCCGGCCAGGCAGAGTGACGTATCGGTACGTCACTCGCCTGTCACTGACTTGCGAGCCTATCGCGGGCGGGCGCGCGCCCGCCGAGGCGCGCGCCCGCCGCGGCTCGTTCACAGGCAAGTCAGTGCGTGTGACCGGCGGACTCGATGTCCGCCAGTCACACTGCGATCGCTCCTGTGAAGGGAGAAAGACAGAGCAGCTTGTGTAAACAAGCTGCCTGTCAGTTCTCCCTGTGTAAAAGTGAAGATCTGTCCGTTCTACTATGTAGAACGGTGGATCTTTGCTTTTACACCAATAGGAATGTCCCTACACAGTTAGAATCACGCCCCTAGGACACACTTAACCCCTCCCTGTCCAATAAAGTTAACCCCTTCCCTGCCAGTGTCATTTTTGCAGTAACAGTGCATATGTATAGCACTGATTACTGCAGTAATGTCACTGGTAACCCCAAAAGTGTCAAAAATGTCAGTCAAGGGTCCGATCTGTCCGCCGCAATGTCGCAGTACCGAAAAAAAAATCGCAGATCGCCGCCATTACGCGTTAAAAAAAAAACACCAAAAATGACAAAAATCTTTCCCTTTGTTAGTAAACGCGATAACTTTTGCGCAAACCAATCAAAATACGCTTTTTGCGATTTTTTTTTACCAAACATAGGTAGCATAAAACAAATTGGCCGAAAAATGTTAAAAAATTTTGATTTTTACTTTTTTTTTGGGGGAATTTCATATAAAAAAATGTGAAAAATTGTTATTTTTGCAAAATTTACGCTCTTTTTTTGTTTATAGCGCGTGATCAAAAAATCGCACAGGTGATCAAATACCACCAAAAGAAAGCTCTGTTTGTGGGAAAAAAAGGACGTCAAATTCGTTTAGGTACAGCGTCGCACGACCGCGCAATTGTCCGTTAAAGTCACGCAGTAAAAAATCGCAAAAAAACCCCTGGTCCTTTAGCAGCCAAATCCTCCGGGGCTTAAGTGGTTAATCACCTAATAAGTCTCTAATTACGTGAGATCTAATGTTAAAACCATTTGATCTTATCGGTTCTAACAAATAGCTTCCAAAATAGCGGTTTGGTCAATTTTTTGATAAGGGGGGCTGATGATGGGTTAGCCGCCCCCCCCCCCCCCAGCATATAACTGTCAATATTGCTTCTTCTGTGTGAGATCTAATGCAAATCACAGTTAATGTAACCGGATCTAGCAAAGCTCTAACAAACTTTATATGTTTTATTTAAAAAATTTGATTTGGGGGGCTAACTAGGTTGAGGTGGAATTTCATAGGTTTGAAGATTTTTGGGGTGGAAAGAATCGCCAAACCCTGACTACAAGGACTCTGGTCCTGAGGGGGTTAGGCCCAGGCAAGGAAGACTTTAAAGGCAGTAGTCATTTATTCTCTTCCAACAGCCCAGAGGGAAGCTTCACACTCTGACAGCGGTCTGTGCCCCTGGAGGTCTGGTATTCCATCTCCTGGCCTAGCGGTCCTACATCTCACACTGCTATTGAGTGGATCCCCCACTCTGCTTGAGTCCCTGTGAGTCAACTTCAGTGCTACTCATCCTTCCTAGTTTGCAGCGTTGATCGATTGGCAGAGGGCTTAGTGCACATGATGACAGCTTCTTGATCTACAGCGGTGCGGCATACGGCCATCCATCTCAGAGGAGGAAGCGGTTTTCATTAACCGTTTTGGAGGAACTAATAAAGAACTGGTTGCTTTTACAAATGGCTGCGGGTGATCTCGGGCCCCCATGTGACAATGGTTTCCTTCACTTTCAGGAAAATTCTAAATGCATTGGTCTTGTTTTAACGAAAAGGTGTTTGAAATGAATTCACTTTTAGGTAAGGCACCTTTTACTTTCAGGAAAAAGTAGGTATGTCAAGATAAAGCCTATTATCATTTTTAACCTTGTCCCAGGAGAAAAAAAATGACAAAACAGCCAGCCTGTAAGAGAACAGTAATACTTACTATTATTACTGTTCTGATGGCTCTGTAAGACAGTGAAGATCAGAATCAAAGGTTGGAGGACTGATAAGTAGCATTACTCTTCTTTTACAGGTTGTAAAATTTAAAGGAAACCTTTACTGAGAAATAGACCGGCATTGCTCTGCTCCTGAAATTTTTTTTCCTGGGTAGGAAATAAGAACTTAAATTTTTTCACTTGTTCCAGATTAGTGGCTCAGAAAGTATTAAAACAAAGCTGTTGCTAGTGTACAAAAACTTCAGGTGCAGCCTTCTGTAAAAGAGTAAAGCCAGCCAAAAACTGTTTGAATCTCATCTCTTTTGAACCATGTATGGGCAGGCTAAATGTACCTAAGTTGATTGATCGATCAGCATGGGTACAACTAACCTGCCTACTTTACATGCAATTTTTGCTAGTGGCTGTCATAACTGCTAGCAATAATCACTGTGTCCCCCCCCCCCTGCTGGGAGAATACAATTAGCTGCATAGAGTTGTATAAAGTACTCAAAACCCATACTTGAGTAAAAGTACAAGTGCTCGATCAAAAAGTGACTTGAGTAGAGGTGGAAGTGCTCTATCAAAAAGTGACTTGAGTAGAAGTACTAAAGTATTGAACATTTTTTGTACTTAAGTATTGCAAGTAGTTTAAAAAAATTTGCTACTCAAGTACTGAAAGTAAAAGTACCAGTAGTTTTGAAAAAAAAATTGCTACTCAAGTACTGAAAGTAAAAGTACAAGTACGGTGTTATGTAGTTATTAAAGAAAGAAGTCAAAAGTTTGAACATCATATTGTTTTTTATTATTTCAAATGCAGCTTTTATTTATACATACAGTAGCTTTTATTTTCGTATGCGCTGATAATACACATGTTTTGAGCTTCATAAAACCTGCAATCTACTGTTCTGGCAGTGGTAATTTTTATAATTGTAACGAGTAACTATGCAGCACAAAAAAAAATATCGGAGTAGAAGTATTGAAATCATTGAAAAAATGTAGTGAAGTAAAAGTGGAAGTAGGAGAAAAAAATTCTACTCTAGGAAAGTACAGATACCGCCTTTCGGTACTTAAGTACAGTAGTGAAGTAGTTCTACTTAGTTACTATACATCTCTGGCTGCATACATACTAGTCTGTGTGTTGGAAAGTGTATCCCCTGCTGGGCGTTTTAGTTCTTTCCATCTCTCTGACATCACTACTGTGTTCTGTAGTAATGTAGGGTCAGCGGGAAGAACCACATTGCTCAGCGGGGGACAAGATATCCCACACCTGGAAGTGTTGAAAAGCTGAGGCACACAGGAAATATTTTTTAAACAAAGGTTCCTTTATAAAGCACCTGTCAAAAACAGGCCAAAAGTGGTTGTAAAGCCTTAAGGAGAGAATTAAAAGCAAAACTTTTTTTTCGTTATGGATAGAGTGGAAAGGGATGGGAACACCAGTCAAATTTTATTGCTGTCTGCACCCCCATTAACCACTTTAGCCCCGGAAGACAATTGTGCAGTCATGCAATGCTTTACCTAAACTAAATTTACGTCCTTTTTTCCCCACAAACAGAGCTTTCTTTTGGTGGTATTTGATCACCTCTGCGCTTTTTATTTAGCTATATGTCTTTGACAAAAAAATTCTCAATGAGCGTATTTTTATCCACTTTAAGACCGGAAGATTTTACCCCTTTCCTGACCAGGCCATATTTTGCGATTCGGCACTGCGTTAATTTAAAGGACAATTGCGCGGTCGTGCGACGGTGTACCGAAATGAAATTTACGTCCTTCAGCTATGCTAAATCCTGTGATCTCTCCCTGCCTGTCACAGAGAAGATCCGCCTGCTTTGTTTACACAAGCAGGTGGATCTTCTCACACTTTCCCCAACAATCGGGGAAGAGAGGCGGCAATCTCCGCCTCTCCTCCTGCGCCCCGACTCCCGCTGTGTCTCACAAAAAATGGCCTGGTCATTAAGGGGGCAAATCCTTCTGGTCTAGAAGTGGTTAAGGTGAAGCGATCTGTCTACCCGCCACTGTACCTCACTGCCTGATCCAAAGGCCGACACAGACTCCAACAGGACAGAACAAGGACCCCGACCAGGACCCCCAGAACCTAAAGGGCCACTGGAATCACTTACCCACAAGAGAGCCAAGACAAGAGCTAAAATCAGCATACACATCAGTGGAGCAGCGGAGACTTATCCATCCCTTCGGTCCCCAAGGACACATCCAGCTCGCAGCAGCGACGGTTACCAGCAGATCTAAGCACACAGGATAGAGGTACTATGCAATTACACTATAAGGGCTGACTCCTTCCCCCCCACTTCCTGATCTTTCTGGATATCTGGACCATCCGGCCCCCCCTGATCTACTAGCAACTGTCTCCTGTGCTTTGCTACTTGGCTCCCCTCCCCCTCTCCTCCCTGAACTAGCCTTTGGCTCATATCCTTGTGACAATCCTGGCCAGGATACTCTCCTTTGCACTGTCTATCCTCGGTTTCCCATTTCTCCTTTTCTTACCTACTACAACATAGGAGGAACCTGTGCACTGAAGCCAGTACTGGCTACACAGTTCATGCATGCAGGGTCGACACTGTCATCACCTTCCTTTTGATCTCTCTACACACCATTTGTAACATAACCTCCACACTTGGCTATCGGCCAGCAGGATCACCCTGACAGTGCCATCCCCCCATCGGACATCCGTTTATTTAATTGTTTGTATTATTATTGTGTGTATGTTTACCATGCATAACATTATTTGCTTGTCACCCCCACTGGGTCACATTCACTATTAATAACTTTATTATTGTGTTTAATGTATCACATAGGTTACCGCCATTACTCAATGTAAAGCACCACATACCTCTGCACTTCCCTGTCTGAACCTTAATTGTTACTTGCATTTATTTATAACCAGAATAAATAAAATTTATTTTGAACAAACTGCCCCGCGGTTTCATTCTGTTCATCCCTCAAAGTCTCTCTTCTCTGTCCACTGGCCTTTTCCAGTACACTTTATATGCATAAGGTGAAAAAGGGTCTGTGCTGCAGCGCCCCCCACCCCCGACCCTCTTTTTCTTACCGGAGCCCAATCCAATCCAGTGATGTGCACAAGCACAGCAGCTCCAGCTGCTGTCGCTCTCCTCATTGGACAGATTGATAGCAGCACGAGCCATTGGCTCCCACTGCTGTGACATGGGAGCGAAAGGCGGAGTTGAGTCCCGACGTCTGTGTCAATGGACGCAGCAGCTGGATTTGGAAGGGAGCCTGAACCAGATAATGAGAAGGAGCCTGGAGCGCAGGCGGGGGACCCCAGAAGAAGAGGATCAAATTTAGCTCTTTTCAAATCTACCAGTCTTTCAGGAAAAGTCATGCCCTACGTTAGCTAGAGAAAGTCCAGATCTAAGCTCTAACGAGCAGGGCCCTCTAGTTCCTCCTTTTTTTAATTGTATTGTATTTAAACTGTTGGCGCTATATAAATCCTGTATAATAATAATAATAATAATAATAATAATAATAACCACTGAACGTAGTCAGACATATCGAAAACTCAGACATCCAGTATATCGCCTAGAGCTGAGTGAAACTAGGCGGAGGGTCAGCATGACTGGGGCATGCAGAAGAGGCGGAGTATTAGTGGGGTGATTTAGAATGATGCCGTTTACCAGATTGAAGAGTAGAGGGTGTGTCCTGTAGTGGGTAGAGAGGAGGGGGGGGGGGGATTGTGTCAGAGCTCAGTCGGAGCTCATCACATGATCAGACAGTTTTCTCTCACCCTCCCTCCATTGTTTGTTTTGGTTTGGGTGAACCTCCTACTCTCTCAAGGTTCTGGGGTCTTTGTTAGTGGGTCTTCAGTTCTTATGTTGTTAGCTTGCCATTCGATTCCTTGGTCCTTTTATTTTCTTGTTGTAGCAGCAGGCAGGGGGTCTATTGGGTCTTTGAAGGTGGTGCTGGTTAAATAATTGTGGAAAATTGTGGGTTGGGACCATCTGAGGTATAAGTGTCCCTTCCTAACAATACAATACCTCCCAACTGTCCCTGATTTGGATGGACTGTCCCTCATTGGGAACCATATTCCTCTGTCCCTCATTTTGGACAGATGTGTGGGCCTCTATAATAAATACAATATTTAACTACCAAAAGTGTTACAGAACACTAAACCTTCCACACAAAAATTTTATTATGACATTATTATTTTAAAAAAATTAACTACGAAGTAAACATGATGGCAAAATAATAATTTTTGGGTTTAACCAATCATTTTGGTCTTGTTAATTCTCCATGGGTCCTGTAACTGAGGGCGTAGCAAAGAGTCTGTCCTTTGCCTGCATACTTTATAAGCAGTTGTACCTCGTCGTCCCATCTCAGAAAGTTGGAAGGTATGCAATACGGTGGAAACATCGGGGTCTTAATTAGGTTGTATCTGGTAGTACATAAGTAGTTAATTGTCCACCTAAAGGTCCTCTCCTTTTGCACCAAGTTGTTCGATCGAATGCACCAAAACCCCTGAACTTGATCCTTGGAGCAAAACCCCCTGTTGCTATGGATCGCTGGAGATATTGTCAACTACTCGCTTTCCTTCATACTCTTCCTCACCCTTTGAGAGATCTCTCGGATTTAAACCCTGTTGAGCTCTTGTTTAAACCTCAACAACCTCCTCTATACAATATTTCCCAATTTTATAAAATCCTCATCGATCTACAAAACCAATCATATCCAGACTTCCTCCAGAAATGGGAATTGGATCTTGGTTCCCAGATCTCAGATGCCCAAAAAGATAAAATTCTCGCCCTGGCACATATTTCTTCTATTTCTACCAAAGTGGCGGAATCCAACTATAAGTTACTGTCTAGGTGGTATTCGACTCCATTGAGGTTGAATGCTATATCTCCCTCTAGCCCCCTGTTATGTAGGAGGGGTTGTGGAGACACTGCATCTCATGCTTACATATGGTGGTACTGCCCTTTTAATCAAGTCATTTTGGGCGGAAGTACTTTGCATTATACAAGATATCACAGGGGAGGCTCTTTCTTCGGATCCTTGGACTGTTACTACATTGTACCACCAAACCGATACCTCGCTATAAACGTTCACTCGTGCCACACCTACTGAACTCAGCCAAGGCTCTCATCCCGGTTTTCTGGGTTAGCTCGACTACCCCTCCTGTTGATCAATGGCTACGGAAAATTGATGAAGTTTGTTATTTTGAAGAGCTTTCTCATATATCTCGTGACAAGCTGGGCAATTTGGTACCTGTGGACCACGTTTAAAACTACCCCTACATACTTATCTATCTGCTCCTCAAACCCCTCCGGGTCCCCCCAATCAGATGAGTCTTAATCTAAGGTACCACTTACCGATTGTGCCATTATATATAATGTTTAGTGCTTACATTGTTTCCTGCTGGAATACCATTACTACCTGCCCTGTGTTACTTGGGTGATGTTCTCTATTTTCTTTTAGAGATCACTTGCTCCTCTTCTCAATGCCTGCTATGTAATATATATATATATATATATATATATATATATATATATATATATATATATATATATATATATATATAGAGAGAGAGAGAGAGAGAGAGAGAGAGAGAGAGATATATATATTTTTTTTTAACACCCGTGGCCTGCACACTTTCTATTTTTACTTACTCTTACTCTTTTTTCTTTACTCTACTCCTTCCTCTCCTTGCCCGCTATGTTTCTCTTTTTCTCGTTTCCCTCTCTAGCCTTTTCTGCCCTTACTCCTCTCTTTACTCTCTTATGATTTCAACATGAGGAATACCTCGTTGCTCTATATTGGTATTGTTCACATGATCTGATGATTTATTTCAGTTTGCCAATATCTTTTTCACGTCGAATGATATTGCAACAGCGATATTCTTCTAAGACTGACTGTTCCTCAATATATTTTTTAAGCCTTGTTTATTGCTTATGTTTTGTATTGTACTCTCTCTTTCAATAAAAAACATATTAAATAAAAAAATTAAAAAAAAAGTAGTTAATTGTCCCTAAACCGGTGTAGGTGGGGCTGGGGGCCTTTGATAGGGTGGCAGATACAACCGGTTAATCATGAGCACAACCGGTTAATCATGAGTATATAGGCCTTCAAAGACCTTAGACCAGGCATAAGCTGAGGTTGGTTTATTTGTTATGCTTTGACTGTATTATATGCAACAAACTTGTTTTCTTGCGAATGTTGTATTTAATGGTTTGTAATAAAAAGGCTGCTATGACCATTCGACAAATAAAATGTGTTGTCTGGTTATTTTGGAAGGGGGAATGGGTCAAGTGTTTAATGTTTTATAGATAACCGGAGCCTTGGCATTCTGCAGGTCCCTCGGTCATACATTACCAGAATGTTTCCACACACTTTGTAGCGAATGGTCAAGGTTTTGTAGAAAGAACCTAATAATATATTTGCTGCAATACAGGCTGAGCTGTTTTTTTTTTTAGAAGCGGAGTCAATTTTCTTTAAATTTAGTTAAAATACAAAACAAAGAAACAAATAAAAATTGGGACTTTGTATGAGGTGTGACCAGCTTAAAAATAATGAACATGGACACATTTTGTAATCAAATGAGTATATAGAAATCGTATGTTTATTGAAACATCTGAAGACTAATAATAATAATAAAGCCAATACCTCTGGGTAAAAACATGTACGCCATGGATTTGGGAATAGACATGAATGATAAACATGTAAATATAAATGGTATTGTAAAACCATGGCAATAGTACAAGATAACAAAGTATTATCCTAGTAGTAGATATTGGCATAGGTACACGCGTGCATTTGCCTGGCTTCCCCATTGTACCTCCAGACAGGCTCAGGCTGCATTCTAAACTCCCAGGGGCCGCATGCAGCCCATGGGACACCCCTGAATTAGTACAAGGGCCCACCTGATTGGATTCAGAGTGCTTGTCAAGGAGAGTATACACCACTCAGGTGGGTCTGTATCCAGTCCATTGTGGGTGCTAAATAGATGATATGTCCTCCTATGATATAGTTTTGGTAAATCTAAAGTAGATTGTTCAGAGATTGTATGGCCACATTTATATACCTACAATTACCTAGTATTGCTTTCAGTGTCATTACTTGTTAATGGCACACCAAAACACAGAAGCAAACACACATTTTGCCACATGAAAAAATGGATGACAACCACAGCAAAATGCAACGTGCAGTAAAAAATTTGCAACTCGCACCATGCCACTCATGTGTAGCGCAGCCCATTGAAATCAACGGGCTACCCTATGTGTGTCACTGGAAAAACAAGCCAAAAAACATGTGCTCCCACTTCTCTAGGTGTGAATGGGGTCTGAAAGTGACCTTGGTGAGTTTACACAAGAACAATAAGGCTTCATTTAGATCTGTGTGTATCAAAATACATGGCAAACCATGGTCTGCTCCAAAAAAGTTCTGGAGTTTCTTTGGGGTGATTTTTCGTGAGTAGAGCAGCCCATTCAAATGAGCTGCTCTATGCGTGATGAGTGAAAATGCTTCAAAACACCCCCCAAAAAAACGCACGCGGGACTGAGTTTTTGCTACGTGGAGATGTGAACAAGGTTCTTCGTCCACTCCCTCCTCTGTGATTGTATAAAGATGGCCATATACTATGCAATCTGATCTCTGTACAATTTCCTTCAGATTTACCAGAACTTTGGAATAGAAAGACTCACCAGAACTAGAATAGGAGGACCCACCGGACCAATCCATATAATTTGTATCAAATCAGGCAGGCCCTTTTACTACATAACATTTGGTAGATTGAAAGGAGATTGTACAATCAGATTGCATAGAAAGTGGGTGGAAGATTGTATTGTAATGAGGGAGGTGTGGTCCAGATTGATGAACACACCCTATCACATCATCTTTTTGTGATATAACTAGGAAATTAAGGCTTATGGGAAATAACCTACAGGAAGTGAATGCTGAGAGAATCTACAGAAAAAGATGGAATCTAAAAATCATTTAAAAAATGTAATAAACTGACAAGAATTTAAGCCTCCTGTGGATAATTTAAGTGAGAGAAAAGCACATTGGGATGGCTGGGCCAGAAATGGCATTGTAAAATGCTTCTATTTATAATGAAAAAATGGATTTTTGTAAGATCTTACCGTAAAATCCTTTTCTCTTAAGCTCATTGACAGACGTAGTCTTCTTGATTCTCAAGAGCTGGGTTATGTTGTCTCCGCAGGAGTAGGACTAGGCAGAAAGACAAAACGCTCTGGCTCCACCTTAGGGGCAGTCCCTGAGGGTATATCCTCCCTCTCTCTGCTACAGGGAATCAGTTCTGTTTAAAGCAGTACAGAGAATTTAACCCAACCCAACTCAATGATAGAGGGGCGGGTACTACGTCTGTCAATGAGCTTAAGAGAAAAGGATTTTACGGTAAGATCTTACAAAAATCCATTTTTCTCTATCGTTCATTGACAGACGTAGTCTTCTTGATTCTCAAGAGCTGGGACATCCAGAAGCAGTGCCACAAATGAGGGGTGGGATTGACAAAATCAAATCCAATCTAGAAGGCCCAACTGGTGCCAAACTAGAAGTTTTAAAGGCTCATTATAAACAAAGAATGAGACTAAAGAAAAATTTTCCAACGGAAAAAACCCTCGAGGTAGACCACTGGTCTCCTCAAATTGCGGCCTGCAAAACCTTGCGGCCAAACGAGGCATCAGACGATGCCATTACATCAACTTTATAATGTTTAGAAAAGGTATGCACCGACGACCAGGTAGCCGCCTTGCACACCTGGACCACTGACGCCTGATGGCGAAAGGCCCATGACGCACTAAGTGCCCGAGTGGAGTGCGCCTTAACAGGGAACGGGGGCTCCCGACCCTTAATAGAATAAGCCTACACTACCGTCTGTCTGATCCATCTGGAAATGGTCGCGGCAGATGCAGGCAACCCCTTTTTGGGTCCATCTGGGATCACAAAAAGTGAATCCGTCTTGCGAAACGAGTCTGTCGTTTTCAAGTATACCCTGATCGCCCGGACCACATCCAAGGAGTGTAAAGCAAACTCCCGAGGATGACTGGGCTTAGGACACAGGGAAGGTAATACAATTTCTTCATTCAGATGAAATTCTGAAACCACTTTTGGTAGGAAGGATGGATTCGGACGAAGAACCACCTTATCTCTATGAACCACCAGATATGGTGAACGACAAGATAATGCGGCCAGTTCTGACACCCTGCGTGCAGAAGTAATAGCCACCAAGAAGGCCACCTTCTGGGACAACGTGGGTAGAGGAATCTCCCTAATATCTTCAAAGGGAGGTTTCTGAAGAACCGACAACACTAAATTAAGATCCCAGGGGGGTAACGGCGCGTGCACTGGCGGAGCCAGATGTCGCACCCCCTGGATGAAGTTCCGCACCAAGGAATGAGTAGCCAAAGGCTTCTGAAAGAAGATGGCTAATGCTGAGACCTGACCCTTGATAGTACTCAAGGCCAGTTTCTGCTCAACCCCTTGTTGCAGAAAAGCCAATATTCGACTAATCGAATAAGACCGAGGACGGAACCCCAAAGGTTCACACCATGCAATGTAGGACTTCCATGTGCGATGATAAATCTTTCTGGAAGTCGCTTTCCTTGCTTCAACTAGAGTAGGAATAACTGAAGCTGACAAACCTTTGTCCTTCAGCACCTGGGTCTCAATAGCCAGGCCGTTAAAGCCAGCGATCGTAAAGCAGGATGGAAGATCGGTCCCTGAGACAGTAGATCCTCCCTGAGAGGAAGTCTCCACGGGACGTCCGCCACCAGTCTGACCATGTCGGCGTACCAAGCTCGACGAGGCCAGTCCGGAGCTACCAGGATTACTGGAATTCCTTCCTCCTCTATCCTGCGAAGAAGTCTTGGCAGTAACGCGAGAGGAGGGAAGGCATATATTAGCTGGTATTGCCCCCACGGGGCGATCAGTGCGTCTGCGGTTTCTGCTAGAGGATCGCGGGAGCGAGCCACGAATCTCTGAACTTTCCTGTTGAATCGTGATGCCAACAGATCCACATCCGGGGTGCCCCACCGTAGGCACAACTGGTGGAAAACGTCTGGATGGAGGGACCATTCCCCCTGATCCAGGGTCTGACGGCTGAGATAATCTGCCTGCCAATTCTCCACCCCCGGAATGAACACCGCAGAGATTGCTGGAACAAATCGTTCCGCCCAGCGAAGAATGCAAGCCACTTCTTTGGCCGCTCGGACACTCTTGGTGCCCCCCTGGTGATTGACATAAGCCACGGCCGTGGCATTGTCCGACTGGATCCGAACCGGGCTGCCCTGGAGCTGCTCGGTCCAGTGAATCAGACAAAGTCTGATCGCTCTCAGTTCCAATACATTTATCGGTAACCTGGATTCTTCCGGGGACCAAAGTCCCTGGACGGATAACTGACCGAGAATTCCTCCCCATCCGGATAGACTGGCATCCGTGGTCACTATCGTCCAATATATTGGCAGAAATGACTTTCCCTGGCTGAGCATCGGAGACCGAAGCCACCAAACCAGAGACTCTCTGGTCTGTTTGCTCAATCGTATCTGATTGTCCAGGGATTCCGGATTCCGATTCCATCTGAGAAGAATCTCTTGCTGAAGAATTCGGGTATGGGACTGGGCAAATGGGACTGCTTCGAATGAAGCCACCATCAACCCCAGAACCCTCATGCAAGTCCGAAGGGAAGACCAGTTGTTGGACAGTAACAACTGGACTGCTGATTGAATCTTTCGGAGTTTCCCTACCGGAAGAAAAACTCTTGTCCTGACTGTGTCTAGGATTAGACCCAGATATTCGAGCCTCTGGGTGGGAACCAGAAATGACTTTTGCTGGTTCACCAGCCACCCGAATTCCTGTAAAGAAATCATAGTAATTTCTATGTTTTGTAGCAAGGTCTGAGGAGACTCTGAATGAAGCAGAAGATCGTCTAGGTAACCAAGAATCGATATACCTCTTTGGCGCAGAAGTGCCAACATTGGGGCCAACACCTTTGTGAAGACCCGCGGAGCCGTGGCGAGACCGAAAGGTAACGCCACAAACTGATAGTGGTTCTCCTCTACGGAAAAGCGTAGAAACCGCTGATGTCCTGCGAAAATGGGAATGTGAAGATATGCGTCCTTGATGTCTATGGACGCTAGGACATCCCCTGGATGCAGGAAGGCTGCTACCGTGCGAATGGACTCCATTCTGAATCTTCTTATGTTGACGAAAGAATTGAGTGCTCTTAAGTCAAAAATTGGACGTACTTTGCCCTCTTTCCTGGGTATTGTAAACAGGTTTGAATAAAACCCTTGAAACCGTTCTGTCCAAGGAACGTGGACTACCACTCCTTGTTGTAGTAGATCTGTGACTGCTCTCCGCAGATCTTCTAAACGATCTGAGGATAGTCGGATATTGGAAGGGAAGAATCGCGCCGGTGGGAGAGATCGAAACTCGATCTTGTACCCTGATCTTATGACTTCGCAAACCCATTTGTCCGGGATTCTGGAAAGCCATGGATCCGGGAACCGGCGAAGACGTCCCCCCACCCCAGTTATGGGTGGGGGCGCACCTTCAGGCTTTGGATGGTTTATCTTCAGGTCTGGAGGGGGCGGGCTTTTGCTTGCCCGACCAACGACCCCTGACGCCTCCTGCAGGAGCTTTGGAGGACTTAGTTATTTCACCCGCTGTACGAAAAAACCTCTTGTGAGCAGAAAAAGAAGGCCCTCGTCTTTGACGAGTTCCTCTACCTTTAAAATTTTGCGGTAAAAAGGTGCTCTTTCCACCGGTGAGATCCTTAATGATCTCATCTAAGTTGGCTCCAAATAGACGCTCTCCTGAAAAGGGGATATTAGCCAATGCTTTTTTGGAACCTTGGTCGGCTAACCAACCTTTTAGCCACAGTGTACGCCTGAGAACCACTGCTGAGACTGATGCTCGCGCCATTAATGGAGTGGCGTCTAACGCCGCATCACACACAAACTGTAACCCCTGTATCATTTGTTCCAACAAATCTGATACCGCCTGAGGGACCTCTTCTAAGTCCCGGCGTAACCACTTGGTCCATTCAGTTACAGCCTGCGAAACCAGACCAATAGCTATTATAGGTCTGAAAGCTGATCCAATCAAGGAAAACATGGTGCGAGACATAGCTTCTATCTTGCGATCCACTGGATCTTTAAAAGACGGGGCGTCTTCTAAAGGAATAACCATAGCTTTATTCAATCTAGCAATTGGTGAATCCACCACAGGTGGTTCTGTCCATTTCTTAATAAGGGTTTCCTCAAACGGATAACGCCTGTCAATGCGTTTAGAAATAGAAAAAGTGCGTTTTGGCAGACGCCATTCTTCTTCGATTGGATTGCCAAAACATTTGGGCAATGGAAAAACCTTCGCCACTTTGATGCGTTTTTTAGTCCCAAAAGGGATTTCAGTTTCAGCTATTTCCGATGGAATACCCTGTAACCTTAAGGTCTCTTGAACAGATACAATGAGTGCGTTTACCAACGCTTCCTCTCGGGCTATGGCGGATGCCGAAACATCCTCCTCACTGTCTGAAGAGACAGGACCCGAGACACCAATCCCAGATGAAGTACCTGCAACTGCAGAAATAGGCTCAGAGTCTGAATCCGAGGTTTCAGATAATAAGGGGTTAGGCGGGGGTCGCTTTCTTGCGCCCTGTCCCTGACAAGCCACTTCCACCCGGGACACAAAAGTTTCCATAATAGCTGACAATGATTCAATTGTCAATGGGGTGCTGGAGGATCCCGCAGACCCCTCGAGGGGATCCGGAGGAGATACATGGGTGGCAGGGTCCATGTTAATACAGGACACCTTTGCCAACAAAACAAAAAAACTTTTTCTTTTTTTTTTTTTTTTTTTGTGTGTCTCCCCCTAGCGCAATAGCGCCCCTCAGAGTACCTGCTTCTCGATCCCAGAGAGAGAGAGAGGGACCCCCAAGGCTCACCAACCGATGCAGTGCAGTTTCCAACCAACTGCAGTCAGCGTCTGTCTTACACAGACTGGAAGGAGCTGTTTGCTTATTCCCGGGTAGAAGGCGTGGCTCCGCCCCCTGTGTACGCCTTCCGGCGTTCCCAGCCCTCCACGAGGTAGCTGGGCTCACAAAACATGGCCGCCCCCATAGAAGAGACATAAGACTCCAAAAACATGGCGGCCGGCGTGACCTGAGGACATACATGCATACGGTCTACGGCAAAATGGCGGCGGACCGCCGATATCGTCTTCCCAGCACATCCACCTGCACTCTGCTAAGAGGTGATATATGGATCTACAGATATACACTACACATAAGGTAGGATTATACCTCCTATGTCTGCTGTAATGTTACAGTCTGCTGGGTAGAGTGTTAGCTCTTGAACCAAGTCCACTTCCCACAAACACATGCTGTATTACAAGGGGGACTTGTAAGTATCAGATATATACTGACCATATATGGAGGGGCCCATAATACATACTGCCTCATAATGAGGAAAAAAGGGAACGTTTACTCACCATACCGAACCGACAGGCACCCTCTCTTCACAATACCCTCTCCACCGGGGTGGGGGTTTGTGGACGCCTCGACTCTCTGGTACCTGGCGTCCAAGCGAGACTTTTAACTCGCAAAGTCAGTCCCTTCACTGGGACTCCGTCGCGGCCGACCCAGCGCGGAGCTCTGGTCTGCACGCGCTCGTAGGCAGAAACCGGGGTGACCACTGGATCTCAACATCCAGCCCGTCGCCCGGCCCCGCATACTTACTTGAATATGTCGCGGCCGACCAAGCGCAATGCCATGGTCTGCGCGCGCTCGTAGGCCGGCTGGGGTGACCACAAGTGTCGCCCAGTCCGGCATTTTTGCTTGAAGATCTCACAGGAAAAAACACTGGAGAAAACTACCTAAAAAAATGTCTTTTTCTTAAAGAAAAAAAGTCTTGCCAGGACCAAAAGATCCCAGCAAGGAACTTAGGTCCTTACTCCTGACTAGACAGAAAAAAACTGATTCCCTGTAGCAGAGAGAGGGAGGATATACCCTCAGGGACTGCCCCTAAGGTGGAGCCAGAACGTTTTGTCTTTCTGCCTAGTCCTACTCCTGCGGAGACAACATAACCCAGCTCTTGAGAATCAAGAAGACTACGTCTGTCAATGAGCGATAGAGAAAGTGAAATACTGCCTGAAATAGCCTTTATAATGATTGTACGATTTCACCCCCTGCTCCGTCCTCACTGGCTAATAGACAGCAGCGGTGGGAGCCAATGGCCAATGGCTCCCACTGCTGTATCTGAGCCAATGAGGAGCCTTGGCTGGATCGAGATGGGGCTCTGGTGTGTATTTAGGGGGGCTGAAGGGGTAGCTGCATAGAGAAGGACTTGTGTGAAAGTTATAGCGTCTACAAACTATGGTTTTCATATTTGAAAATTGATTAATCCTGATGTACTGATGGCCTGTGTCATTTCTTGAGGCCCTAAAATTCCAGGACAGTGCAAATACCCCCCAAATTACCCCTTTTTGGAGAGCAGATAGTTTAAGGTATTTAGTAAGAGGTATGAAGAGTTTTTTGAATTTGTAATTTGTCACAATTTGTTGGAAAATTATGAAATTAAATAATTTTTTTTTCTTCACATTTTCTTCTACACATATCACCACTCCAGTACAGTGTCATTGTAATTATATTCTGCTTTTACAATTTTTTGTACTACTCTGGAAAGAAAGGGGGGGGGGGGAGTCCTTTTTCATTTGATTGCTGTTACAGTGATGATCACTGTACCAGCAGTGCTTTGAACTTTCATGAATACATTTAATTCACATTTAAAACACCTGTGATTACTATTGTGATCTGTGATTAGCCCACAGCTATCACATGATAAAGGGTGCTGTGATTGGCCCAGGTATCATGTGATAGCTGTGGGCAAATCACAGCATCACAAAACTAAGAACAACGATTAAGAATGAAACCCATAACCGGTGTGTTGACACTGAGATCATGTGACTGCAAAGCGATCACGAGACACCCTGGCAGCTCAAAGTGGCCGGTTAGCATAATCCACAATCCAACACAGCAGGCGCTGGGGTGCGCTAGTGCGCATGTGCTAAGCAATATTGCATAGCCTGCCTGTGCCGCCCGCCTGCAGTATATGTACTGGGGGCAGGTGGGAAGTGGTTAATAGGTAATCATACCATAATAATATGAAGTTAGTGACAACATTAACCCATATTAAAGCAATAAAGCCTTTTTGAACTTGACCCTAGGAATTAATAAGGTGTTTAACAATGAGACGGTTTCAGAAATAGCAAGTAATATCATACTAAGACCTGATAGTCATTACTCAAAACTTGTCCTTTGTTTTTGGACAAAAAGGTTTAATATAATTACTGAGGTATATCCTAAGGTGGGGTTATTAATAAGCAACTATACTCACCACCCCTCCAGTAATGCAACATCCGTAAGCTCCTTTACCTACACTAATATCTTCATCTTCTGGGTTCAGCTTCTTCGGCCATCTTGATTGGTTATGGAAGAATGACATAACTCCTATGCTAGTACTGGAGTTCATGTATCCAGGCAGATGCCTAAATTGTACATTAAGCTGCCCTTGTATTTTACCGTTTGCCGACCGCCCGCCGCAGATATACTGTGGCAGGCTGGCTTGGCTGCGCGAATCGACGTATGGGTACGTCAGTTCGCGGAAGCGGTCCTGGGGCGAGCCCATCCCCACTAAGCAGCAGGGATGCCGATCCACGGGTCCGGCGGCACCGATTGCCACCGGCCACCCAAGATTACTCCCTGCTGAGAGAGAACAACGGTCAGCTGTTGTAAACACAGCAGACCATTGTTCTCTCTGAGATTATCACAGAACACCTGTGATACTCCTATACAGGATCACAGATCTCCATGTTCCTTTCACAAGTCCCTCCCCCATACAGTTAGAAAACACTCCCCTAGGCTCACACTTAACCCTTTTATCCCCACTGGGTTACCATTTCCCTGCCAGTGTCATTATTACAGTAACAGTGCATATTTTTAGCACTGATTACTGTAGTTATGTCACTGGTCCCCCCAAAAAGTGTCAAAAATGTCAGTTAGGGGTCGAATCTGTCCACCACAATGTCGCACTCCTGCTAAAAATTGTAGATCGCCGCCATTACTAGGAAAGAAAGAAGGAAAGAAAGAAAGAAGACAAATTTTCCTCCTAGTTTGTAGACACGATAACTTTTGTGCAGACCAATCAAAATACGCTTATTGCAATTTTTTTTTACTAAAAATATGTAGCAGAAAACAAATTGGCCTAAAATGTTAAAAAATTTAGATTTTTACATTTTGGGGGGGGGGGGGGGATTTCATTTAAAAAAATGTGAAAAATATTGTTTTTTTTTATAATTGTTGCTCTTTTTTTGTTTATAGCGCAAAAAGTAAAAATCACACAGGTGATAAAATACCACCAAAAGAAAGCTCTGTTTGTGGGAAAAAAAGTACGTCAATTTCATTTGGGTACAGCGTCGCACAACCGCGCAATTGTCCGTCACGCAGTGCCGAATCGCAAAATAGGCCCTGGTCTTTGAGCAGCCAAATCCTCCGGGGCTTAAGTGGTTAAATAGCCCCAACGTTCCCTGGCAGAAGAAAATCTCAAAGGACTGCCTCTCCTGTATAAAGCTCCCTTTGTTATTCTCCTGCACCTTCTGCTACCATCTCCCTTTTTCTTTCAGACAGTGCATACCTAGATGGTTTAGGACTAATTTCCACTGCCATAAATACACTCTTGCAGTATAGCTCAAGCACTCAGTAGATTAAACTTTACTACTGCTCACTGTTGCACTTAAGATGGCCTTGCTACTGTTTAAGCTGATCCGGGCGCCCAAGTGTTACTTTATGCCTAGTTCTTAGTGCCGGTTCACACTGCAGCGGCACAACTTCGGCAGCGTCCTGTGAAGTCGCGTGCACCGCGACTTTGGCACAACTTGCACAGACTTCATAAAATGAATGTCTATGCAAGTCGATCCAGGTCGCCCCGAAGTAGTACAGGACCCTTTTTCTAAGTCGGAGCGACTTGTGTCGCTCCTATTAGAACGGTTCCAGTACCAGTCAATGGACCGCGACAGTACGTGACTTGTCAGGCTAACCAAGTCGCCTGACAAGTCGTACTAGTGTGAATGGAGACGTACTGTTAATCACTTTGTATGCTAAATTAAGTATTATCATTTATTCATTTTATGCTTTTTTAGTTATCAACCATATTGGGTGGCAACATACTAAGTTTGCCTTTACTACCTGGTTTGGTTTTTCTTTGGTAAAAGACTACTACTGGGCACTAAGTATTACTTTCAGTGATTTCCTGTCTTATTGTATGTTTATACACTTGACCCGATGCATGGAAAGTTTGAGGAAAAGAACAAAGGACCTATCCTAACCAGCAGCCCCTACAGGCTACACTTTTTTTATGGGCAACATTAAGGAAATAAAATCTGTAAAGCCACATGTGTCAAAACACATACACACTCTTGTCTTATAATTATAAAGAACCCCTCACAGAAATGACTCCAAGCAGATTCCATCTACATTGTATATCCCAGGTGGAACTTACTACATATGTGGCAATAAATCAATAACCCACTGGAAATAATACTATGACCTGCTAAAAGTTGAGGCTCAAGTTACATGAGAATAGAACAATCTGTGATCCATGGAATTTATTTAATTAATGCAATGTGAGATTTATTCTGCATAATTAGCACAGTAATCGCCTATATTTGAACAAAATGGATATTAAATATTGAACTGCCTAAGTTTTTCAGTTCTCTATTAAAATAATATTCTTAAATTATATTACTTATTTTATATTGAGTAAAAAGATTATTTAATAATTCATAATTCCGATTTCACACTTGCTGCACAGCTATTATCAAGTATAAGATATCTAGAGTTTATTGTTTATACCTGTATTACTGGTTTAGTGATCCATTGACTGAAATGTAATATTACACTAAAAGTACATTACTTTGCTTAATACATCAATGAGAAGCTCTAAAAAGTGAGCAAATTACAGAACAGAATTTAATCCTAGTTTCCAGTAAGTAGTAGTCTAATGAACAGGAACTGTTTTATTGATATAAAGCAGGACACATTAAGGAAAGTGGTAGACATACATAATGAGATAATGTTCTGTCTGCAAAAGAATCCTAATAAAAGGTAACCTAAAAACACATTTTCAACCGGAATAATTTCACAGATTTTAATTGTAGTTTAAATTAAATTTAAGTACATAACACAAATCTGGAAGATTTGTTTTTTTTCTAGCTGAAATTTATATTATCCTTAGGTTATTATACTGTGCATTTACAGTATATATACTGATCAGGAATATCATGCTGGCTCACATGTTCTTGGATCTTTACGTAGGACTTTGGATGGCCCCAGTATAGTGGCCCGCCAGAAGGGGGCATTACCAGACAATGGCTCTGCTGGGCTAGACTTTGCAGAATACTTTTGCACAGTGCAGCAAAACAAAGCGAATGCTTTTCTGTGCACCAAATGGTATTGTCATCTGTAATAAATTCTTTTGTATCCATTAGTCAAAAATGTTCTTTTAAAAAATAGTGAGAAAAAGGGCATTAGGAGACATAAAACTAATAGGATGTCATTTTGGCCATAACAGGAAATGGAAACTCCTTCCAAAAATATCCCTGCCAGGATACCCAAGAAATATAATGAGCCAAATAAAATTATTTGGGTCTATCTAAAACTTGTAAGTCTTAAAGTAGTTATAAACGGTCCCTTGATGACATCTAGTTTTGCTAGAACATAGACATTTTTGCTCTTACAATGGAAATGCTTTTACCATTTTTTCCACTTTTTGCATTTCCGCTCTGCTGATCTCCTTTATCCTTTTTGCAGCCATTTCTGGGCCACATGCATACACTCTGGCACCAGCTGAATGTCATTTCTCAGGGAAAACTTCCAGGCCAAATGCCTGTAGCTGTAACATGGTTTAATATAATCTCCTATGGGGTGTGTTGTCACCCCATAACAGAAAGACTTTGACAGGATCGGCAAGTCTTTTAAAGTAAGATACAGATTTTGGCATATTCAGGCCAGATACTTTCAGATATTTTTTAAACCACTTTACCACCGAAGGATTTTCCTGTTTAACATCCAGGCCACTTTTTGCAACTTGGCACTGCGCGACTTTAACTGACAATTGCGCGGTCATGCAACCCTGTACCCAAACAAAATTTACGTCCTTTTTTTCCCACAAACAGAGCTTTCTTTTGGTGGTATTTTATCACCTCTGCGCTTTTCATTTTTTGCGATATTAATAAAAAAATTTACATTTTCTAATTTTACAGTTAAAAAATATACAATATATTACATTTTTGTCATATTTAGGCCAAAATGTATTTAGCTACATGTCTGACAAAAAAATTCTCAATGAGCGTATTTTTAATTGCTTTAAGACCGGAAGATTTTACCCCATTCCTGACCAGGCTATATTTTGTGATTCGGCACTGCGTTACTTTAATGGACAATTGCGCGGTCATGTGAAGCTGTACCCAAATTAAATTTACCGTATATACTCGAGTATAAGCCGAGTTTTTCAGCACATTTTTTTGTGCTGAAAACGTCCCCCTCGGCTTATACTCGAGTCAAGGAAACAAAAAAAAAATTCCCTGTCCGCTCCGACGGGCTTAAGCTTTAAAAATGGCGCCGCCCGTCGCATACATGTCACCGCGCACGCGCCACCGCCGCTCGTGTAATTTCGGCTATTCCCGGCCTCTCCCGAGCGGCGCCGCCGCTCGGGAGAGGCCGGGAATAGCTGAAAGTATACGAGCGGCGGCGGCGCGTGCGCAATGACGTGTCGGCGCCGGGTGGCGCCATTTTTAAAATGAAGGCGCCTCTGGAACAGGTAAGTGAAACAGCTTCACTACCTGCCATTATGCAGGGCTGTGGGCACACTACAAGGGATGCAGTGCTGCGGGCATGGTCCACCTGTACCATGCCCACAGCACTGCATCTCCTGTAGTATGCCCACAACCCCGGATCCTCTTGTACCATGCCAGTACCCTGCATTCTCCTGTACCATGCCAGTACCCTGCATTCTCCTGCACCATGCCAGTACCCTGCATTCTCCTGTACCATGCCAGTACCCTGCATTATCCTGCACCATGCCAGTACCGTGCATTCTCCTGCACCATGCCAGTACCCTGCATTCTCCTGCACCATGCCAGTACCCTGCATTCTCCTGCACCATGCCAGTACCCTGCATTCTCCTGCACCATGCCAGTCACCCTGCATTCTCCTGTACCATGCCCGCCGCCCTGCATTCTCACCCTAGGCTTATACTCGAGTCAATGATTTTTCCCATCTTTTTGTGGTAAAAGTAGGGGCCTCGGCTTATACTCGGGTCGGCTTATACTCGAGTATATACGGTATGTCCTTTTTTTCCCCCACAAATAGAGCTTTCTTTTGGTGGTATTTTGATCACCTGTGCGATTCTTAATTTTTGAAAAAAAGAGCGACAATTTTGAAAAAAAATACATTTTTTTACATTCTGATATATAACATTCCCAAAAAAATTTATAAATCAACATTTTTTAACATTTTAGGCCAATTTGGTAAAAAAAAAAAAAATCACAATAAGCGTATTTTGATTGGTTTGCGCAAAAGTTATTGCGTTTACTAACTACGGGAAAGATTTGTCATTTTTATTGTTTATTTTTTTTTTTACTAGTAATGGCAGCGATCTGCTTTTTTTTTTTTTTTTAGCGGGACTGCGACATTGTGGCGGACAGATCAGACCCCTGACTGACATTTTTGACACTTTTGGGGGTGCCAGTGACATTACTACAGTAATCAGTGATATAAATATGCACTGTTACTGTAATAATGACACTGGCAGGGAAGGGGTTAACACTGTTGGTGATCAAGGGGTTAAATGTATGCCTCATGCTTACTGACGTGTGTGGGGGGAGGGGATTGTGTGACACAGACACAGATCGCAGGTTCAGCTATGACGAATCCGGTAATCTGTCACTGTCTGTCACATAGGAGAACCGCCCGCTTTGTTTATACAAGCGGGCAGATTTCCTCACTCGATCCCCGACGATCGGGGAAGAGCAGCGGTGATCACCGCCTCTCCTCCCCTGGCCCGACTCCCGCTGTGTCTGAATACAGCGGGAGCGAGCCCCTGGCTGCACGCGCGCGCCGCTGAGAGAGGGGAGAGTCTGGTGACGTAGGTCTACGTCGCCAGACGGTAACGAGCCACTTTGCCGCAGTAGCAGCACAGTTAGCAGTGGGCAAGTGGTTAAACGCATCCTGAAAACACGCACAATTATCCTAGTTTACACCACTGCATTCGGTTCCAGTGCTTGAAACGTAAACCAAGACTCACAAACACATAAATGCTAGCATACTCCTGTATGTAAACCTGCACATGGGAATGCACCCCGAACACATGGATTTTGGTGTAAACTAGCCTTTAAAAAGATTGAAAATGACTTTTGACATTTTATGAGATTCAGACTCAAAATCAAAAATGTTGTGTAGCCGCTAGTCCACAGTACTGCTCTGTCTGGCAGCAGGGACTGGGCTATTATCACTTATAATGAAATAAAAGGTGTTGCGCTAAATGATAACCAATAGAAAAAAAGTCCATAGACAAAATCAAAATGTTAGTCTGAAATTAGGCTGGACATTCCAGCTTCATTATATCCAGTGAAAGATTCAATTTCTCAATCCAAAACTCTCTCCACCATGTGTGTTCACCACCACCAAATAAAGATGTGCTCTTACCATTTTAGGACTGTCACATTTTGGTTTTGTCTATAGACTTTGTTTTCAATTGGATATAACTTAGCGCAACACTTTTACTTTATTATAATTTATCGTGTCAATATCTCACGATTGTGGTGAAGCTTTGTTTAATTGTTTGAGTTAATCACAATATGTATTTGTTTTTATGGTTCCATTATCACTACTGCAGCCCTACACTTCCTATACTCCTCTCTTGCTGTCAAGCACAGGACTGGCTGTGGGAAAGAGTAGAGAGGAGAAAGAAGGCCCCGTTGACACATGGTTGTGTGCAGCCTGTTTAAGCCCAGGCCATCACCAAGGGAACACAGAGGAAGGGGATGTGGACGGCTATGCCTTCTGAGGGTGCCAAGAGTCTGTTGGGAAGAACTGAGACTTGTCCCCAGACAGACCGAGACTGTTTCAGGATGGCATTTGAAGTACATGAACTGTAACCCAGGAGCACTGAGCTTGGAAGGGCAGAAAAGGAAGGCCTATTCCCGGGTTTGGGACAGACTTGGTGAGGACGTTTTGGGGGAAGACTGTGTGGCAGAACTTTTCATCACTGCACTCAGGATGCCGAGGCTGAGTAGCAGACATCTCCTGGTACATGAGTACTCCACTGTTGTTGACTGGTGTTTCCACCTTCACTAAGCTGCCAAAGGAGAATGGAAGAGACAAGTTGTCACCTCAAATGTTGGTGAGAGGCTGCTTGTCAAACCTTTTTAAAGAAAAACAGTGTTGTCCTCTTGGGACACAGTGCAGAGGCCTATACCTGATATATCTGAGGCTCCAACACTGGGAAAGAGTTTGACAAAGGGTGTGAAGTAGGGATGGGCGAGTGGTTCAGCCTGAGCATGAGTTCGGACCGAACATTTGCCTGTTCGGGCGTTCGCTGACCACCTGAATTTGCAGGGTGTCTGTCCTTTTGAACACCCTGCAATATACTGAGCACTGCAAAGTGCATTCCGGGCCCTGATTGGGGAGCAGTGTAAGCTGGTTGGTTAGGAGCAGGGCTGGAAAGCTGACCGCGGTGTCCTCAACAACCGATGAGTTATCAGCTGTCAATGGATTTTCCCCACTGACAGTTAAATAAAATAAAAAGTGCTGGTAAAAAAAAAAAAGAAAAAAAAAAAAGAAAAAAAAAAGGAGGGATTTAGAGGGGAGCCCCACACCAAAAAAAAAAAAAAACCATGGCGTGAGGGCCCCCCCCCCCAAAAAAAATTCATACCACACCCCCCAGATCCTGGACCTCCCCTATGTGAATGGGTTTCGGGTACATAGTAGTCCTATCCACGCACCAAAAAAGTGTACAAAAGTAATAACCATGAGACGGTATTTTAAAAATCAGTTATTAACCACTTTACCACCGGAGGATTTTGCTGTCTTCTGTCCAGGCCACTTTTTGCGATTCGGCGCTGTGCGACTTCAACTGACAATTGCGCGGTCGTGTGACGCCGTACCCAAACGAAATTTACGTCCTTTTTTTCCCACAAACAGAGCTTTCTTTTGGTGGTATTTGATCACCTGTGCGATTTTTACTTTTTGCGCTATAAACAAAAAAAGAGCGTTTATTTTGAAAAATAACAATATTTTTAACATTTTTTTATATGAAATTCCCCCCAAAAAAGATGTAAAAACCAATTTTTTAAAAAATTTTTGGCCAATTTGTTTTCTGCTACCTATGTTTGGTAAAAATAAAAATCACAATAAGCGTATTTTGATTGGTTTGCGCAAAAGTTATTGCGTTTACTAACAAAGGGAAAGATTTCTGTCATTTTTGGTGTTTTTTTTTTTTAACGCGTAATGGCGGCGATCTGCGATTTTTTTTTGTGGGACTGCGACATTGCGGCGGACAGATCGGACCCTTGACTGACATTTTGACACTTTTGGGGTTACCAGTGACATTACTGCAGTAATCAGTGCTATATATATGCACTGTTACTGTAAAAATGACACTGGCAGGGAAGGGGTTAATTTTATTGGAGAGGGAGGGGTTAATGTATGCCTGGTGCTTACTGACGTGTAGGGGGGGAGGTGACTGAGTGAGTCATGGACAGATCGGATGTCCAGCTATGCTGAACAGTCCGATCTGTCACTCCCTGTCACTATGGAGATCCGCCCGCTTGTGTTTACACAGGCGGGCGGATCTCCACACTAGATCCCCGGCGATCGGGGCAGAGCAGCGGCGATCGCCGCTGATCCTCCCCTGGCCTGACTCCCGCTGTGAATGAAAACAGCGGGAGCGAGCCTCCGGCGGCGCGCAAGCGCCGCCCAGAAGGGGGAGTGTCTGACGACGTTAATACTACGTCGTCAGACGATAACGAACCACTTTGCCGCAGTACTATTACCGTACTCGGTCGGCAAGTGGTTAAAAAATTAAAAAATTGTGTCCCTCAATGTAAATCTAGCGTCATTCCCGATGCCTGCCGAGTTGAAAAATAGGAAAAATTAAAAACGCTCTGCCTCCTAGCAGGCCTCCCACTGTAAACCCTCTCTGCGAATTGTCATTTCTTATATAGGTAAGGGGTTGGGCCACCTGGCTACGTCACCCGGTCGCACCGCTCCTCTCTAAAGTCATGTTGCCCACATAAGGGTCTGGTATGGACTGTGGGGACCCCACGCCATTTTTTTCAATAGCCGGGTGTCGGCAATTTTAACCACGTGTCATTTTCAATGGGATTTGATACATTTTCGTTTTTCTTTAGAAAGGTCATTTTTGCTGTAGCATGTTTTATGCACTTTACAGGCACATTAAGGGGACCCCCCAGGCAATGAATTTAAAGGAATTTTTCATTTTTATTATTGCACTGTAAGTTAAAATCACTGCTCCTGAAAAAACAGGGCAATGAAATTTCTAAGGGGTGTGGTGCTTATTGCTATTGGGTAAGGAAGTATTACTTTACTGAGAGAGTAGTGGATGCATGGAATAACCTTCCTGCAGAAGTGGTAGCTGCAAATACAGTGAAGGAATTTAAGCATGCATGGGATAGGCATAAGGCTATCCTTCATATAAGATAGGGCCAGGGACTATTCATAGGATTCAGATATATTGGGCAGACTAGATGGGCCAAATTGTTCTTATCTGCCGACACATTCTATGTTTCTATGTTTCTAATCACAATGTGTTCCAATATAAAGGTTAAAATCACTTTAAGCCACAATGCCCTGTGGATCTAATCAGAGAAAGGGTTACCTAAAACATAAGTTGGCTAACATTCAGTACCAATCAATAGGGGGTTGTCAATGTCAATCACCACCAGGCCCTACTTAAGGTCCCTTTTACACAGGGACCTCCATGAAGCAGGATCCACTTGCTCAGTGGGGATCTCTCCTATAATCCCTGCTGAGCAGGGGGATGACAGATCCATGTCTGCTCCGCTATGCAGAGCGGACACTTACACAGCCTAGAAAGAAATAAAATATGTAGCGCTAAAACATTATGAACAAAGTCCATAAATAAAGTCCATTTCCACCAGTGATATTGCACGGCACCAATTTGCAGTAAAGTGAAAGGAATCCACCACCAAAAGGAGTGTTCAAAACACGCTTACCAGATAGTTATGTGCATTGGGCCTTGAACTATCATAGAACTGCAACACACTCGGTGACGAATTGGACCGGACCTCTTCACAAAGATGAATCCCAGAATTGATACCTTGACAGTATACCTGAAGGGAGCCACTCAAAAGAAGGAAATAAAACCCCTCATAGTGCAGTAATTTCCATAAACGTTATTGGATGTAAAGCAAAGATATATAGCACTCACATTTGAGAAGGGTATAGTGTGCGAATCACACGCCGACCTGCGTGGTTCCAAATCGGTTAGCAAGGTAGCAGCCAATGTCCTCTATTACATGTAGGCGTCCAGCAAGGGCGGCCCGACGCGGCGTTTCGTCACATATGACTGACGTCTTCAGGGGCGTAGCCCCACTGCTGAAGTACACCTATTTATGTCCATAAAGGCGATCCAATTGGCTGGCTACAACCCGGAAGCGGAAATCACCATCATGTGTCCCGCGACCCGGAAGTCTAATTGACTAGCTACAACCCGGAAGCGGAAATCGTCATCATACGTTCCGCGACCCGGAAGTCTAACTAGAAACAGGAAGTGGAAGTCGCTGTCATACGTCCCGTGACCCGGAAGGTAAATAGAGCTCTGTATACAGGAAGGGAGTCACAATTCAATGTGTTCCGCCCTCCCAGAGAAAAATATGTCACCAAGAGTTTAAAAAGGCTGAAACTGATGATGACAAATAGATAATAAAAATTATTATGCACAATACAATCTAATCTGACCCCAAAATCAACTCCTAGAGGCAGATTATCTGTCGCAATATAAAATAAAACAACGCAATATATGACAATGGCGCCACCTTGTGTTCAGATTTGGAACCTACAAGTACTACATATCGATTAAAACAACGCTAAAAACCACTAAAATCATACCCAATACATTAATAACAATACACATATATCTATTTAAAACAGCTTCATACAACCCAAATATAAAAAATATAAATAGAGTGAATGGGCCATCAAGAATTTGCTATAAAAGCGTTAATATCCCACTCGATGTTCAGTCCATATGGCGTGTAGGATTTTAAATCGATAAATCCAGGCTGTCTCCAGTTGGGACACCCCACGAGTAAGATTGCTCCCCCTCCAGTTAGGAGTAAATTTATCAATCCCCAAGAATAGTGTGCCTGTAGGGTCCCTATTGTGACACTCGTCATAGTGACGGGACACACTATGCTTGGGGAAACCGCTTAAGATATTAGTGATATGCTCATTAAGGCGTACCCTCAACATCCTCGTGGTGCGACCCACGTACTCCATCCCGCATGGGCACCTAATAAGGTATACCACATATCTCGTGGTGCAAGTGATGAATGGTTTTATTTTATGTGTGAGTTGGGTCACGCCAGTCACAAACATTTCACTTTTCTTTCGGCCCGCAGTATTGTATTTGCAGACTCTACAGGACCTGCATGGGAAAAATCCACACATATTTTGAAAAAAGGAAACCCGTTTGGGGGGGTTTCTGAATATTCGGCGCCACCTGCAATCTCAATGGGGGGACACCCCTAAAGATCACAGGTGGCTTGTCGGGCAGAACGGGGCCCAAAACACTATCAGTTTTAAGGACATGCCAATGCTTCCGCAACATATTTTTTACTGAAAAATGTTGGGTAGAATAGGTAGAGAAAAAAGCGTACTGGTAGGTATCATCCTTGGTTCTTACCCTAGGTACCAGTAGATCATCCCTATTCCGTGCACTTGCACGTGCCAGAGCCACATCCAATTCTGCCTCTCCATACCCCTTCTCCAGGAATTTGGATCTCAAAGAGGATGCTTCTTTAAGGAAGTCCTCATATCTGGAGCAGTTTCGTCTCAACCTCAAGAACTGACTGACAGGAACGGATCTCAGCCAAGATGGATGATGACAGCTGGAAATATCAATAAATCCGTTCCTGTCAGTAGTCTTGAAGTAGGTCGAGGTGATTATTTGCCCTTCTACCACCTTAATGTTAAGATCTAAGAAATGGATTTCCTCCCTACTCCATTCACAGGTGAGTATGATGCCTTTATTGTTAACAGCCTGCTCTCATCAATGGGGCAATTGGATGGAAATGGTCCACCTGTCCATTTTTATCCAATGCCATCCGATCCACCAGATGAATGGGGAATAGGTCCCCCATCTGTCTGATTTGGCAGACAGAATCAGATCAGATGGTGGTGGGTGTGAGCGGATGCGTGTCTTCTGACATCTCCAGAGACTAGAGAGTCCAATTAAGTCTGCCTGAAAAACTGACAGGCGGACCGGATTGAATTGCCTGTGTGAAAAGGGGCCTAAAGGCTTTTCACCAAACAGCCAAAGATTGGGAAACAAGTGAGGAGGCAAACATGGGCTGAAGAGGAAAACCTTGGTGAAATGTTTGGGTCCATGAGAACACAAGAGCACATCCCAGAGTGGAAGGGAAAATAGAGTCTTTGAAGGGGAGAAACAGCTGAAGTTTGGCTGGTGGAACATCCTCCACAAGGGAACAGAGGTATTCAGCCTTACAATGGACCCTCTGGAGGAACCCAGACAGAATTAGAAATATGAGACCAGATAAAGCTGGAACACCCAACGAGAGGGTCAACAGTAGCCATCCACACAGGCAGAAGAGACAGTAATAAAAATTACAGATGGCACACCATTTACTGTGCCAAACTCCGAAATGGAAACCTGAGTTTGTGGGTTGCCTGCAGCACCACATAAATAAAATGCTAGTGCTCCTATAAGGAAAAGGTGCTACCCACTGCTTCTGGATAATCACAACCAGCAGAGCTTAACGTGTAGCAGAGGTACCACAGAGGTTAGATAAGTAATCCAGACACTACGAGGGAAGTGCAGTAACCCAAGGACTGGTTTGCAAAGCTGGCTTGCAAAGAAAAACAGCACTGGTCCCTGTAAAGCACTGGTCACAGTAAAGCACTGGTCACAGTAAAGCACTGATCACTGAAAACCACTAACTGATGGAAGCACAGACTATTTATTGTTTTGGCTGTGTAGGGGAGGAGATTTTCATTACTTTTGCAGCCGTGCATGCAGTCCACTATTTATAGGCCTGAATCATTAAAGTGGTTCTAACTTCTACATTTTTTTTTTTTTACCTTCATGCATTCTCTGCATTAAGGATGCTTTATAGTTGCAGCTGGTCTTGGCTCTCAGCACTTTCCTTAAACAAGAGGAATGCGAGGGTGTTATGGGCCATACACACTAAGGTTTTCTGAAGACTTTTTCCTTTAGACTTACCAAAACCATATAATATGAGGTCAAACCTAAACATTTTCAATTTGTATGCAATCTGGCAGGCCCTTGCACTACATAGAAAAGGTAAATCTGAAGGAAATCTAACCACAAAAGTTGGATAGTGTGTATACAGCTTTAGTCTCCTTCCTAGCTGTTGTTGGGATGGCTACAGCAGAAGGGGAGGAAGTAGACTTAGAAAGCACTTTGCAACATAGCACAAAGTACTACATGTACTTATCCCATAGGAGTAACAATAAGAAAAAAGATTGATAGATCTGCTTTAAGCATGGCCTCACATGGATTGTGACTGTTTCTGTAAGTTAAAAATCTGTGACCTCTATTGACTCTTTAATAAAGCACTAAATGATGACTTCGGTGAAATTTAGGGGCTGTAGTTAATACTAACAAAACATCAAAGGATGTATAGAATCATAAATAATTTAGTTTACATTTAATATTGTGGATACTTTTGTTTAATTTGAAGAGATTGTGGTATAAATCATCATTAGTACACAATACCACCATTAGAGCTCACAACATAATGACTTTGGATAAGCACTGCTATGTGTAAAATGCACGAGTGTCCTTGCATGATTTAAATAATGTTACTGGACTAGAGGGTGCAACAGGAATTTTATATTGTTCTGCTGATAATGTTTGTAGATTGGTTCTGCCATTTCCCCCAATCTGCTTTTAAAGCTTGTGAGAGTTGAAAAATCACAGATGCTTAGTAGCTAAATGAATATGTACATACGTAACTAGCTCTCATCTATAATTTGGTCTGCACACCAGTGACCAGAACAATACATATATTAGGTAGAGAGGAAATGATGCTTTGTTTTAAAAGTACGCCTGCTTAGCAAGCAATTACATATAACAAAGTATTTTTAATTTATTGGACTAGCAATGGCCACTTAAAAGCAAACTATGAATTTCGTTGTGCAAATGAAAGTTTCTAGATTATTGGAATGTTGGGTTCAGCCAAAGCTAAAATTCAATTTCCACTTTATGATTCAGATAGCGGAATTAAAATACTGGACCAATCTGATTAACTCAGAAAACAATAGCTTCAAAGAAATTATAAAAGTAATTGAACATAGGATGTGAGAATATGAACAAAGTAAATACTTATGACCTCAGCAATAAGGTGAAGTTGAAAACGCAGAATTTACATTCAGTTTAGATGTATAATGAAGTAATAGAATGACATTTGTCAACATGCTGTTAAAAAGCTAATGCCACCAAAACTGGTATTATGTTTTCGGGTTGGAAATGGTGTTTTGACTCAGCTGCCAGGTTATCATATCTCCCATAGAGTGCTGAGTTACATTACCATAGAGGCCAGTTTCTTCACTGCATCTGAAAAGGGCTGTAAAAATTGTCACTTTTTTATGATTGTTAGGGAAAGTCAAGCTGGGAAATGTGAGACCATTTATCTTTTCAATGGCAACAGCTTAGAGAAAAACAAATTAGACTCCTGTCTGGGACACCTTGCCACTAAAGTTGAGCTTGGGTTTGGTCTGAACTTTGGTTTGGACCAACCTGGAGGGAAGCGGTCACTCCTATCCATTCAATTACAGCTAGGGCATTCCTCTCCTCGCAGATCTCTTGAAATCATTGACCTTGTACAGGCGGTCCCCGGGTAACAAACATCTGACTTACAAATGACTCCTACTTACAGATGGAGGGAGACAACAGGAAGCGAGGGGAAATCTACTCCTAGGAAGGGAAATTCACTCCTGTAAGAGTTCTCATGGGAAAAAGGGGTCTCCACTGAAGCTTTATCACCCATCCACAACAACCCAACATTTTCAAAATCCAATTGTCAAAAGGACAGAACGTGAGGGGAAATCTTCTGAACATGGGTACAGACAGCAAAACAAATGGTACAGGGGTGTTACCCTTCGCTATGCTATCCAAAAAAATTAAAAAATTATTATTTTGGCTGGAGCTACACTGTACCTGTTTTGACTTACAAATTCAACTTAAGAACAAACCTACAGTCCCCATCTTGTTCGTAACCCGGGGACCGCCTATATAGCCAAGCTCGGGTCAAACCCAAGCTTATCCTTTGTTGCAACCATATTCTTCAGAGAGTTAGCTAGCATGTGATTAAACGCTACAACAATCAAGCAAAACTAAAATATCATTTTTTAGTAGAGCTAGCTTTAAACCTAACTAGAAAACAGTTTTGTCCTTCTCTTTCTTTGGCAAATGTTGCCCTTAAGTGGCAGGACTGAAAGAAAGCATGCATAAGGGCTAATTCATACTTGTCCATGTTTTATCTGTACATTTCTGAAGTCAGTCCATCTGCCTTGATTCTCATGTATTCTGTCAACTCTCTAAATCAACTTTGTAATCCATATGCTGCTAGCATTAGTAAACAGATATGAAGGTATATAATATGTACATTTTGTAAACATATTTTTATCAATTTCTTAAGTTACTTCCTAGTTACCATGTCTAGGCAAATTATGTCATACATCCCAGGAGTCTTCAGGAGAAGAGGAGTGGTTTTCTCAGGTAAAAACACCCTCCGGCTGGAGTGCCTGATCTAAGGGCAGATAGATTCCAGGAAGTAAATGCTTAAATCATCTGCCCTTACCCAAGATGGCCATGGCCAGACATGCTGGAGGGTATTTTTCAAAGTGATTTCTCTTATAAAGCATGGAAACATGGATTGATGGGGGAGTTTGCTTTGAATACTAAAAAATAATCAAAATAGTGTTTTTGTTGTGCAGTGTAAATCCGCTTTAATTCACTCATCTTCTGTTGCTAAGAACAGCAAGAAAAAAAAAAAAAAAAAAACTTTTATTACTTTATTAGGTTCAGAAAAAAAAAAAAGAATGACCCTAGTAATCACATCAGGAATGTTAAAGACTTTCCCTGCATGCTGTGTGGCTACTATGTTATGTTACATGGCAGCGGGACACCTACCATACAACACTAAACCATATAATAGAAATTGAACTTTTGCCAAAACTACAGTGGACATTGATTAGAAGCTTTGTCAAAACTTTGAGGGGAAATTCATAGTTACATAGTTACATAGTAGGTGAGGTTGAATAAAGACAATAGTCCATCCAGTTCAACCTGTGTAGGTGTGTGTGGCTGTAATCATCGCACATTGCCCTGAATGTCCTGATCCTTGAGATGTACGTCTAAGAGTCTTTTGAAAGCCACCATACTTCCCGCAGAAACCACCTCTTGTGGTAGAGAATTCCACAATCTTATAGCCCTAACAGTAAAGAACCCCCCACGTTGCTTGAGGTTAAAATGCTTCTCCTCTAAATCGCATTGTATGCCCTCTTGTCCTCATGCAATCCCTTCAACTGAACAGCTTTTTTCCTAAGCTGAGATCCCCATTGAGATATTTATAAATTGCTATCATGTCCCCCCTCAGGCGTCTCTTCTCCAGGGAGAATAAATCGAGCGATTGCAGACGCTCTTCATAATTAAGGTCCTCCAATCCCCTAATCAGTTTAGTTGCCCTTCTCTGGACTCTCTCCAGCTCCAACACATCCCTCCTGAGGACTGGCGACCAGAACTGGACAGAATACTCCAGATGCGGTCGGACCAGAGTTTTATATTGAAATTCAGCTTCAAAAGGTGAGAAAATCTGACAGGGACAGGGAGTGAGGGAAATTCTTCCCGGTGGGGATGCAGAGAGCAATAAGGACTTGTTAAGGATCTAACCCTTGCTCACTCCATCCAAAATGAAAAAAGTTAGGCTCGAGTTTGAGTGAATACACACAAAATTGGCTTCCAAGCTGATACTGAGCATAGAGCCACACTTTAGGTTTCAATCCCGGACATGCCAACCCAACAAAATAACACTACAGTAAATAACGTCCTATTCGGGTTCTTTTACTGAAATGTTGATCGCTACATGCATGATACTACACACATTTCACATGCATGATGCTTAAATTATTCATGTTTTTTTTTTGTCAAAACTTCTGATCAAAAATGATCACTTCCTGCTCATGCCAAACAAACAATGGTAACACATTCACCCCCCTTGTTCGTAAAATATGCCTATAGCACATGCGTGCACTAAATCTGACTATTAGTGAAGATAGTGGCCATACTCGAAGAGAACGTACCTTATATATCAACACATTCTTACTGAGAACTTAAGTTACTTCTTTTTAAACACCAATCAATTTCAGACCTTCACTGACATTTTAAATCGGAATTGATCTGATGTTGAGCTTTAAGATTCCGCTATGATATGTAAAATGTGTACTCGTGTGCTATACCTCTGTACTCAAAAAACTTTGTAAATTATATTTTGACGCAAATATCTGAAGTTGTGTAAATTTCATAAGGGCCTGTTTGGTAAAAAAAAAAAAAAAAATACTAAAATGTTTTCCACTTTTACTTTATAATTCAAATCTACTTCTGGTAAAATTAACAAGCCACATCTCAAAAAAAAAAAAAAAAAAATAGGACAACCAACAAAGTAATTTTTCTCAAAATCAAAAATACTTTGTATCAAATGAAAGTCTATAAGAATTGACAGTATAACACCGTGTCTACAGAGGTCACATTTATCAGAATGAACAGAATGGTTTTTACTCCATATTTTAGGCGTAACTGAAGTTCCACTGTAAAGCTGGATACACACTATACAGTTTTCTTTAGATTTACCAAAAAGATATAATATGAGGTCAAACCTAAACACTTTCAATTTGTATGGAATCAGGCCCTTGCACTACATAGCTGAAGGTAAATCTAAAGGAAATCTAACAACAAACGTTGTACAGTGTGTATACAGCTTAAGAAACAGCGAGCAGGCAGACTTTTATTGCAGAATGGGCAAGCGCTCTCTGGTGCTGTAAACTGAGTTAGGCATGGCTCTTTCCTGTTTACGGCAATCTTTACATAATATACTTTTGACTCTGGCACTCAACATGCGCTATTGTTCTTATATTCTCTTGACCAAAGTGTTCATTATCTTAACAGTTGCTAGTTAATAAGTAGTCACTGTAGCGGATGAGTGGCCACTGTAGGCAAAGTGTCCACATCCATGGTTATTTGAAAAAATTGTAAGGGGTAAATCTCACTGTGTAGGGGACCAACACGTACAGTGGATTACCAAGGAAAAAAAGGGCTTTAATGGACAGGTATAGCATTGGTAAGCACACAAAATGTATAAAAAATTCAAAACTTTATTGATTGATTAAAAACAAATGGAAAAGTTATCATACATTTTGTGTGCTCACCAATGCTATACCTGTCCATTAAAGTCCTTTTTTCCTTGGTAATCCACTGTACGTGTTGGTCCCCTAAACAGTGAGATTTACCCCTTACAATTTTTTAAAAGTAGAAATTATGTTTTTTTTTTTTTCTTTATTTAAATGTTCAGTCTTTTATAATTTATATAATTAAAAAAAAAAAAAAAAAAAAAGAAAAAAAAAAAAAAAACCTAGTGGTGATCAAATACCACCAAAAGAAAGCTCTGTTTGTGTGAAAAAAAATTACTTACAGTAAATTTAATTAGGGTGTTGCATGACAAAGCAATTGTTAAAGTAGCATAGTACTGAATAGCAAAAAATGCCCTAGTCATGAAGGGGGTAAAACCTCCCAGAGTTCAAATGGTTAAAGAAAATTGTGTTGCTGCTAAAACTACTTATGACACAGGGCATTACACACATACATTATTGTAGTAAATAGGTAGAAACCAAACTTTGTTGAACTTTCTAAAATGTGATTTATGTAGATTTAGTTTTGAAATGCTGCCAGTAAACACACATATAGCAATACAAACACTTAAAACATCTAAACACAAGGGGTTGGTCGCTCAGCACAGGCGCCATTCAGTGAATGCCCTGGAACATTCTCTCACTGGACATAGTGGTGGAGAGGTGGGGCAGTGATGTCACATTTTCCCCCTCATCCAATCAGGGAATGCTTTAATTATAGGTGCAAAATGCACTTACAGTTTTCTTTTAGTCCCCCTGCAATGTCCCTACAGCCTGCTAGTGAATTCCACCTAATACAACTTCCTTTGATGGTGTGGAAACAATGCTGCACCCGCCGATCCCCCGCTGAGCAGGAGGATGACAGCTGTGTCTCCACACTGTGTGCTGAGACACAGCTGTCAGGTCCCGCTGTTCTCTATGGGGGAATTGGATGGGAACGGACTGTCTGTCCGTTCTCATCAGATCCCATCCGATCCGATCTGCTGGACGGATGGAAAATAGGGTTTCCATCCGTCCAGATTTGATGGATTGGATGTCAGCGGACATGTCTCCGCTGACATCCGATGCCCCATAGAGATACATGGGGCATCCGTTCAGACCCGCCAAAAAAACGGACAGGCGGATCTGAACAGTCTACCTGTGTGAAAGGGGCCTATGGGTCCATTTACACTTGGTATGATTGGAATGTGCAACAAAGTGCACAAACAATGCACTTTTTGTTGAGGGTTTCAGAAACTTACTGCAAATGCGTGTCATTGATTGTTAATGGCACCAAAGCGTGTGTAGTAGGGCGTTGGGCTACAAACATGCCAAAGCGCTTGGTGAAAAAGCACACTTCGCTTTGTTCCAAAAAGGTTTTGGAACTTCTTTGGGTGTTTGTTGTGTGTAGGACAGCCCATTCAAGCGAATAAACTGCCCTTTGCACAACAAGTGAAAACGCTGCTAAATGCGCAAAAAAAAAAAAAACCTGCAAACCGGAACATTCAGGTGCCAACCCAGCCTGGTTCCTCCTTCCTCTGTGTATGACCTGTATATTAATCTATCTAGTGCACCATTCTCAAGCTCTGCGTTTAATCCCCTCAATAGCGGTATGTTTTATAATTTCCAGAAAACTATCAAAAAAATTAAATCACCTGGGGTGCCTACTTCCCCAGAAAAAAAAATATATTTTTTTACCAATCTGGCATTTTTATTTTAACAGAAATGATTAGTGAAAAAGTAAAAGTGGTTATTAAATATCTTCAAAAGAAATCTCTATCTAGCCTCTCTGTCAGTGGGGGGGGGGGGGAGCCTCTCTGTCAGTGGGGGGGGGGGGCTGATCCCTTTCTGGCAGTAGAGGAGGGGTGGAGCCTCTTACTCGAAGTGGGAAAGGAGCCTCTCATTCAGTGCGGGGATGGAGCCTCCCTGTCAGTGGGAAGAATGTAGCCTCATAGTCAGTGGGGGGGAGGGTTTGAGCATCTCTGTTAGTGGGGGGATGGAGCCTCTCTGTCAGTAGGAGGGAATGGAGTCTCTCTGTCAGTGGGGGGGAATGGAGCCTCTCTGTCAGTGGGGGGGAATGGAGCCTCTCTGTCAGTGGGGGGGAATGGAGCCTCTCTGTCAGTGGGGGGGGAGGAGGGAGCCTCTCTGTCAGTGGGGGGGGGGAGCCTCTCTGTGAATGGGGGGATGGAGCCTCTCTGTCAGTGGGGATGGGGGGTAGAGCCTCCCTATCAGTGGGGAGGGGGGTAGAGCCTCCCTGTCAGTGGGGGGGGGGGGGGGGATTGAGCCTCCCTGTCAATAGGGGGAATGGGGGGGATGGAGCCTCTCGGTCAGTGGGGGGAATGAAGCCTCGCTGCCAGTGGGGGGAATGAAGCCTCGCTGCCAGTGGGGGGGGATGGAGACTCGCTGTCAGTGGGGGGATGGATCCTCGCTGTCAGTGGGGGGGGATAGAGCCTCACTGTCAATGGGGGGGGGGTGGAGCCTGTCAGTAGGAGCCTCTCTGTCAGTGGGGGGGGGATGGAGCCTCTCTGTCAGTGGGGAAATGGGGCCTGGTTGTCAGAGGGGGTGGTGGAGCTTCTCAGTCAGTGGGGGGGTGGAGCCTCCCGGTCAGTGGGGGGGAATTAAGCTTCACTGTCAGTGGGAAGAATGTAGCCTCATAGTCAGTGGGGGGGAGGGTTTGAGCATCTCTGTTAGTGGGGGGATGGAGCCTCCCTGTCAGTGGGGGGGGATGGAGCCTCCCTGTCAGTGGGGGGGGATGGAGCCTCCCTGTCAATAGGGGGAATGGGGCCCTGCTGTAAGGGGGGGATGGAGCCTCTTGGTCAGTGGGGGGATGGAGCCTCCTGGTCAGTGGGGGGATGGAGCCTCCTGGTCAGTGGGGGGATGGAGCCTCCTGGTCAGTGGGGGGATGGAGCCTCCTGGTCAGTGGGGGGGATTGAGCTTCGCTGCCAGTGACGGGAAATGGAGCCTCTCTGTCAGTGGGGGGGATGGAACCTTGCTGTCAGTGAGAGGAATGAAGCCTCTCTGTCAGTGTGGGGGATGGAGCCTGTCAGTGGGGGTGGAATGGAACCTCTCTGTAAGTGTGGGAATATGGAGCCTCGCGGTCAGTGGGGGGGGTGGAGCCTCCCTGTCAGTGGGAAGAATGTAGCCTCAGTCGGGGGAAGGGTTTGAGCCTCTCTGTTAGTGGAGGGACGGAGCCTCTCTGTTAGTGAGGGGAATGGAGCCTTCCAGTCAGTGGGGGGGTGGAGCCTCCCTGTCAGTGGGAAGAATGTAGCCTCATAGTCAGGGGAAGGGTTTGAGCCTCTCTGTTAGTGGAGGGACGGAGCCTCTCTGTTAGTGAGGGGAATGGAGCCTCCCAGTCAGTGGGGGGGAATAGAGCCTCCCTGTCAGTGGGGGGAATTGAGCCTCCCTGTCAATAGGGGGATTGTGGCATTGCTGTAATGGGGTATGGAGTCTCTCGGTCAGTGAGGGGATGGAGCCTCCTGGTCAGTGGGGGGGACTGAGCTTCTCTGCCAGTGGGGGGATTGAGCCTCGCTGCCAGTTAGGGGGATGGAGCCTCGCTGTCAGTGGGGGGATGGAGCCTCACTGTCAGTGGGGGGGTGGAGCCTCTCTGTCAGTGGGGGGGGTGGAGCCTCTCTGTCAGTGGGGGGGGTGGAGCCTCTCTGTCAGTGGGGGGGTGGAGCCTCTCTGAGAGTGGGGGGGTGGAGCCTCTCTGTCAGTGGTGGGGGATGGAGCCTCTCTGTCAGTGGGAGGGGGGTGGAGCCTCTCTGTTAGTGGAGGGATGGAGCTTCTCTGTCAGTGGGGGGATGGAGCCTCTCTGTCAGTGGGAGAGATGAAGTCTCGCTGTCAATGGGGGATGGCGCCTCACTGTCAATGGGAGAATGGGGCCTGGTTGTCAGAGGGGGTAGTGGAGCTTGTCAGTCAGTGGGGGGTTGTAGCCTCTCGGTCAATGGGGGGTGGAGCCTCCCGGTCAGTGGGGGGGGGGGGGATTAAGCTTCACTGTCAGTGGGGGGGGGGTGGAACTTCTCTTTCAGTGTGAGGGGATGGAGCCTCTCTTTCAGTGGGAGGGATGGAGCCTCGTTATCAATGGGAGGGATGGAGCCTCACTGTCAATGGGGGGATGGAGTCTCATAGTCAGTGGGGGGGATGGAGCCTCAGTCAGTGGGGGGGGTGGAGTCTTGTCATCAGTGGCGGGGGATGGAACCTCACGGTCAGTGGGAGAAATGGAGCCTCTCTGTCAGAAGGAAAAAATGTGTCCCTGTGTCAGTTGTGGGAATGGTGTCCTTGTATCACAGGGAAATGATACCTCATCATTGGCGGTCAGTGTTCACATACAGTACCTTGTAGGCTTCATGTCCCGGGTAGTTCCCTGTAGTGATTTTATAGCCAGAACTACACTGGCAGCATTGACATTTGTTCAAGTGCATGACACCCATTACCACTCCGTGTACAGAAGAATCCACCCTCCAGTTTGCAGGGGTGGTGTACTGCATCAGAGGGCTGTAACTGGCCCATGGGCTGTAGTTTGTGAACCTGGGTCTGGTGGTAGAAGAGCCATTTTCTACTGGAAGAAAGGAAAGTTTCTCCACAGGAACAACATCTTATTGTCATGCCCCATAGCTCTCAAGGACAGCTCTGAATCTGATCAGCTGCTATAAGAAACACAGACACCTCTTAAAAATCTTTAAAGTGGTTGCAACCATAAAAAACACATTTATTATGTAGCACCACCCCCGCAGGAGCTGCTGATTATATTATTGGGTCTACACCCTGCCTAACAACCCAATCAAATTGGCTCGATCCCTCCTCAGGCACAACTGACCCAGAATAGGACTGGACTATCAAATAGATACACAGGTTGGAATACAATACTTCACTATGCAACAATACCTTGTTACCTTCTTGAATAGTAGTCCTTCTGGGTGACACAATGGAACAACGCACAAGATTGTAATTAACCAAACTTAGTTTACTATATATCAAATTGAATAGGGGAGATACAATACAATACAATACAAGTCCATAAAAGGTTATTTAAAACAGCTTTAAAAAGGTAAAAGAATACCCCCACACTCCTCCTGCATTAAGGCTAGACACAGTACCAGGTAGGTGGGCCTATCTGAGTCCCTCCCCCAGAGTTCTCTTCTTTCTTGTTGATCTTCGCTAGCAAGGTTATTGAATAGAGCTCATTTGTAATCCAGATTAGGAATAAAGATCAAGAGAGAGAAAACAACGAGCTGTTAGTTGTCACCGCAGGGTGTCTGCGTAACTGAGCAATAACTTCTGCGAGAGAGATAAGCCTCTGGCGACTCCTTTACAGACCGTATTGTTTGTCTATGAGTCTCCTGAGAGAGTATGGTGATAAACCCCGGGGTTTTATCACCTCCTGCTGCGCTACCGCTATCTGTAGATAAAACTGTCTCTTCAGCAGATAAAGTCAGTTATTGGGCATGTGCCCTCTCACCAACAGAAGTTTCTCCTTCGCGCGCTTCCACTGCGGTCTCAGTCCTTTGGCTATATGCCAGCCGCGCGGGGTCCTTCTGGCGGATGACTTCCGGTCTCGGCAAACAGCAGTATGACCTCCAGGAATGTGCCTCGTGCTTGAGATGGGACGGTTCCACGTCGTCCCTCCAGGCTAAAAGGCTCTGGCCCAATATCCAGTGTCAGTCCTTCACTCTCGCTCGCTGGTTCCTCAGAGTCCAGCGCAGAAAGGCCCCCCCCCCTTCGCGCGCTTCTCTCTTCCTTTAAATAACCTCCCCCATAGTGCCGTGCGGTGCAGCCGTGCACCCTGGATCTTGCAAAGCAGCCTGGGAGATGTAGTTTCTTCATCTTGTGAAAAGGAAGTCACAGCCTGGGAAATTCCATGCAGCTACCACTAGAGGGAGCCTAGTTCCTGGATCTTGCAAAGCAGCCTGGGAGATGTAGTTTCTTCATCTTGTGAAAAGGAAGTCACAGCCCGGGAAATTCCATGCAGCTACCACTAGAGGGAGCCTAGTTCCTTCCCACATATCAAACAGTGTCTTTAGGCATGTTTAACCCCGCTACACACTCCCCCCACTTGAGAAACTTTGGTCCCCAAAGAGGTCAACAGTATGTACCCTAGTGCATAGGTTGGCATTATACAACAAAAACATTAACATTTTGCTGAAATAAGTCAATCTGAATACATCCAATTTTGTATTCTAATAGCAGTGCAACAGTAAAACGATAAAGTGCAATTAATAAACAAATAAGTGATTTCTACAGTGTTAATATAGTGCTGATTTCTAGTGCTTTTATATAGTGCTCCTTTAAAAAGCACATGTGCCTTTGCAATTTCTTAAACACTTACATCTTAAAGTTTGTGTTGAAAAAAAAACATCAAAAGGTGAGAAAGAGAAAAAAAACATATAGTGAGGTCAGAGCAACAAAATGTGCGCAAACATTAACTCACAAAGTAAACCAAATTGTGAACATCAAAAACTGTGCTTATTATAATGGCCAAACCCAATATCCTTATGTACAAACTTAAATGCAAACGTTTTCTACTTCAATACTTTGTTCTCATGATCTCTCACAGACCCCCCAAAACTTGGGTGGCTTGTACAGTTGTGCCTGGGGGTGAGCTAGGGTTGTCCCCCACCAAATCTACAGTGGAGGAACTAGGCTGGTCAGGAGATCTTTTGGAGGTAAAAACAGCTTCTTCCGAACATTCACCCAATTGATCATAGGTCAGTCTCTTAGGTGGGTGAATGACTCTCCTTTCCCTCTGTTCCCGTGGAGGCATGCTCTCAGAGGTGCTAGGATCAGGCACTTCTGAGGATTCTTCAATGTCCCCCTCCTCATGTTCCAACACAGAGGAACCTGATGGTTCAAGAGAGGTCAGTTCTTCTTCAGAGAAGGGTGCAACCTCCTCCTCAGGATCTTCATCCTCAGCTGCTTCTTCTGGAAGCATATGAAAGGGTATGAATTCAGGGGCTTCTGCCCGAAGGGCTCCTCTATCAGCCAAGTCAGATGAAGACAGGGAGGCAGGTGTGGGTTCTGGCAACTGAGATGACCACAACCAGTCGGGTACCTCCTCTTCATCTTCCAAATCTTCAGATGGAGAACTTCCCTCTCCCTCATCTGGGAGCGTCGTCTGAGATCTGGTAACTGGTCTGGACCGGCGAGAAGTCGAAGGGGCCTCTGACAAGTCTTCCACAGGGGGCATACGAACCGCTTCAGAGAGAGGCAGCAAATGGTTCCGATGCCAAGCCTTCAATGGACCCACACTTCCTTCAGGCCGAATTTGGTACACAGGAAGGTTTGGCAGTTGCTTGCAGATAACATAAGGTTGGGACTTCCAGCGGTCTGCCAACTTGTGTTTTCCCGGGACACCCAAGTTTCTCAACAAAACCCTGTCCCCTGGTTGCAGGTCATGGATCCGAACTTTTAGGTCGAAATTCTTTTTATTCCGCAGTCCACGTTGATCAGATGTGGCCTGAGCCTTGTCATAGGCCGCTTTCAGACTCTTCCGCAGTCGGTCCACATATCCTCTATGCGATGCTGAAGAGGTATGATCAGGCGAAATGCCAAAGGCCAAATCCACTGGCAACCGAGCCTCCCTTCCAAACATCAGCCGATAAGGGGAATATCCAGTAGCATCACTGACAGTGCTGTTGTAGGCATGCACAATGGCAGCTACGTGCTTGCCCCAATGCTGTTTCTTCTCTGAGCTCAAAGTCCCCAACATATCCAAAAGAGTCCTGTTAAATCGTTCAGGCTGGGCATCCCCCTGTGGATGGTAGGGAGTGGTTCTAGTCTTTTGAATGCCTAACATATCTAACAGTCTCTTGATCAGTCTGCTTTCAAAGTCCCTTCCCTGATCAGAATGGAGGCGTTGTGGTAACCCATAATGTACAAAGAACTTCTCTACAAGAACTTTGGCTACCGTTGAGGCCTTCTGATCCCTTGTTGGGAATGCTTGAGCATATCTGGTAAAATGGTCTGTTACCACAAGGACATTCCCCTGGCCACTCAGATCAGGCTCTAAGCAAAGGAAATCAATGCACACCAGCTCCATGGGTCCCTGACTTTGTAGATGGCCCATTGGGGCTGCTTGACGTGGCAGAGTCTTCCTCTGTATACACCGGACACAAGAATGACAGTATCCTTCAACTTCGGCCCTCATACAAGGCCAGTAGAACCTGTCCCTGACAAGCTGAAAGGTTCTTTCGGGCCCCAGATGGCCATGATTATCATGAAGAGCGGCCAGAACTCCCTCTCTGTATTTAGCTGGTAAGAACAGTTGCCACTTCTCCTCCAGATCTTCAGATGGACCTCTCCGGTAGACCACTCCTTCTCTGATCTGTAACCGGGTCCACTCTCTATGTAACAGACGGGCCCCCTGAGGGGAGTCAGTTAGAAGCAACTCAGGGCTCTGGATCTCCAGGGCTTCCAAGAGAAGTTTTCCCAAAGGGTCTTCCAACTGCTCCTTCCGCAAGTCCCTTTTGGACAGCCGGGGCAAACCCTCCCCTTCAACCTGGGTCACCTGGCAGTAGCATTTGGGTACTCCGATAGCCGAAACCCCAATCTCTTCTGCTCTTGACCCTCCTCGGGATCGAAATTCAGTTCCCTGATATAGGGCACGCACCCCTTCTGGAGCCAAATGAGTCCATTCTTCCGCAGGTTCCTGTGGAACATGCAACCTTCTGGATAGGGCATCTGCATCCCTATTTCCGATTCCTGGCCGATACTTCAGGCTAAAATTGAAGCTAGAGAGGGCAGCCAACCATCGATGTCCTGTTGCATCCAGCTTGGCCGTAGTCAACAGATAGGTGAGGGGATTATTATCTGTCTTGACAATGAATTCAGCTCCGTACAGGTAGTCTTTCAATTTGTCAACCACTGCCCACTTCAAGGCCAAGAATTCAAGTTTGTGAGTAGGATAATTCCTTTCAGCAGGCAGTAGGCTTCTGCTCACATAGGCAACAGGTCGCAGATGACCCTCATGCTCCTGATAAAGTACCCCCCCCAGCCCATCTCGGCTGGCATCAACATGCAGTTCATATGGTTTTGTGGGGTCCGCATAGGCCAACACAGGGGCAGTGGTTAGGGTTTCCTTCAGCTGGACAAAGGCCCCTTCGCATTCCGGGGTCCACTGATCCTGGATGGATTCCTTAGCCTTCCGGGGGCCCATGGTGGACTTCGCCGGCTTTACCAACTCAGGGACATCATCTTCTTCATTCTTCAGGAGCTCATTTAGGGGTCGGGCAATCTGGGCGAACCCCTCCACAAACCTCCTGTAATAGGAGCAAAAGCCCAAGAATGACCGGAGTTCGGTCACATTTGTGGGTCTCGGCCAGGAAGCAACAGCATCCAGCTTGTCCGGGTCAGTGGCCACCCCTTCTTCAGACACGATATGGCCCAGGTAATGGACCGAGGACTGATAGAATTGGCACTTCTCAGGAGAAAGTTTCAGACCTTCTTCATGTAGCCTCTTCAAGACCTTTTCCAACCTCTCCTCATGTTCTTCTAAAGTTCTGCCAAACACGATAACATCATCCAAGTATACCAGTACCTCTATCAAATTCATATCTCCAACGGTCCTCTCCATCAGCCTTTGGAAGGTAGCAGGGGCCCCGGACAACCCCTGAGGCATGCGATTGAACTCAAAGAACCCCACAGGGGTGATGAAGGCTGTTTTCTCCCGATCTTCAGGGTGCATGGGGATCTGATAATACCCACTCTTTAAGTCCATCACACTGAACCACTTCGCCCCTGACAGACTCTGTAGGGCATCTTCGATTCGAGGAGTGGTATACTGGTCTGGGATGGTTCTTCTGTTCAGCGTTCGGTAGTCGATACAAAGCCTCAAAGATCCATTTTTCTTCCGGACTACCACTATCGGGGAAGCATACGGGCTCCTGGATTCTCGGATAATCCCGATCTTTTTGAGCTCTGCCAGCTGTTGACGTAGATCTTCTAAGTCACCTAAGGGGACTCGCCGGACTCTCTCCCTGAAAGGCTTGTCCTCACTCAGGCGGATCTTATGAGTAGCGCTCCTGGCACATCCCACGTCAAACTCGTCCTTAGAGAATATTTCCCTACATCGAGCAAGTTGTGCCTTGGCCCTCTTCACCCATTCCGGCGGGAGGGCAGCGTTTCCAGAGCAAAGCTCCTCTATAACCGCTTCACCCTGTTCCTTTCCTTTGAAATCAATGGGGGCAACTGGGGTAGCCGGGTTGACTTGGCCCAGGAGCACTCTGGCCGGTACCTTCACTGGTGTAATAGAGGTGTTTCTGACACTCACTAAAACCCTTCCACGGTTTTCCTGTAACACCTTCAAAGGGATCACCTCAGGGATCACTTCTATCCCTCTCTGTCTCTCCTTTTGACCTGATTCAAAGATAATGAAGGGACCCGGCTGTTGCCATGTGAGTTTAACAGAAGCCTTAAAACAGGCCACCTCTCCTGGCTGTAAGACCTTTTCTGCTCTATCCAGCTTCCAGAGTCGTCCAACTCCTTCTGCGGGGGTCTCTTGCTCCAACACTAATCGTTGGTAGGCCTGCCGTAGCATGGGATGGATCCTTGGCGCCTGAGCATCTTGTCCCTGGACCAGTTGTATCAGAAGGCGCCTTACCAGGTCAGTGTTTGTTCCTACGATGAGAGAGCTTTTGTTGGCCCCTGGTGGACGAGGACAGACCACCGCTAAGGTGTCGAAGGTTTCCGCTTCACCAGCCACTGATGGATCAAAGGTCAACTTGATTGGCAGATACCCGTCATAGGGAAAACTTTGGGTCCCAATACCCCATATCTCCAGATCTTCCAACTTCTGCAAAGGTAGATGGGTAAGATATTTATCATAGAAGTCTCTATACAAAAGAGTCACCTGGGCCCCTGTGTCAAGGAGGGCTCTTGTGTAAATTCCTTCCACCTGAACCGAGACCACTGGGGAGGGCCCGACCAAGTTAGTTGGGAATTCTCTTGATGTAGCCTGGTTGTCTGATTCAGTTCTCTGTACCCTGGCCCTCTTCTCCTTTTTCTTCCTTGATCTGGGCCCCCGCTGAACCCGGTGTGCATTGACTTTCCTTCCCTCAGTAACCCGGAGTCTAGAACTGGGGGTATTATATTTGGGTCTGACCCCCTGACTCAGTTTCCCTGATCCTGCACCACTTCTGGAGTCCCTTAAGACTGGCGGACACCCGGTTGACTCCTTCACCGGTGTCCTCTGAAGTTTCCCGCTAGCTCGCGAGGTTTCGCGGCAGCATTTCCTGAGCTGGGACATACCCTTCTAACATGCCCAACTCCCCCGCAGTTGAAACAAGTTAACAATCTTACAGGCCGTGGCTCTGGATCTGTGCTGAGACTAACAGGTTCATCTGGCCTCTCCGATATACTCCCCTTGGGTAGAGTGGATACCTGACCAGTCAGGATGGACACCATTTCTATCAACTGAGACACTTGGGTCTTTAGGAGTTCAACTTGAGAGTCACCCTCTTCCACACTTATCACTCCAACCCGGGCAGTTGAGTCAAACTGCCGACTTTTCTTCTTGTTGTCCAACATGACCTCTTCCTCTCTGACCATTCGAATCAGATCGGGGTATCCTAGAATGCCGCCATCTCGACGAGTTCGTAACAGTATGGCAATGGGATCTAAAGGTTGAGCCCCTTTCAGAACCTGTCGTGCACGAGTCTCATCTATTTTCCGGGGGTCTATTCCTTTCTTTAACAGAATCTGGTGGATAATCCTATCCAGACGTTTAATGAATTCGGACAACTTCTCCCCCTCTTCTTGATAACAGTGGTCCAACTGGTAGAGAAGTTCAGCCGCGTTCTCCGTCCGACCAAACACATCTTGCAGAATGTCCAAATAATCCTGTGCAGTGCAGTTCTTCTTGCTAAGCTTTAGATTACGTACAGCCTCTAATGCAGGTCCCCTTAAACTCTCTGTGATTCTCTGCTTCTTGTGTTGTTCTGGTACCTCCCATTCCTCCAAAGCCTGAGTGGCGGTATCTAACCACTCTTCGAACCCATCTTCTGCTGAAGGCACAGGCTGTTTCCCAGAGAATGTCCGGAGCTTCCTATATCCAGTCATCAAATAGCTCGAGGAGTCCCTACTACATTTTGCCACAATCTCCCCAAGAACAGCACACAGTTCTGAGCTAAAAGTCGACAAAGGTGATGACTCAGGATGCCCTTCTTGGACACCTTTTTCTTGGCTGGATACCCCAGGGGTGGTGGATGAGGGACCCGCAATAGGAACTCCTGGATGTATCAGGAAAAGTTCTGTTTGGTCAGTAGTTTTTACACTGTTTCCGTTGAAATAATCAGGGACCCCCTTCCTCCACTCACACAGTGCATACGTGTGTGGGACAGTGGTGTCAGTTTTCATGTCAATCACCCAAAATTTCCTGTCTGTGGATAGTGCCCTCAAAACAGGGAGGAGCTTTTCTTCAGTCCAGGCTTCTCCCTTGATTTCAACCACCAGGCCATTTTCCACTATGACATTCTCTTCCTTGCACCACTCAGCAGCAGCGACAGGATCCATTTCTGCGTGGGAGGGGATTCTATGGCTGAGAGGGTTGTATTGCAGGACTGTAGAAATCCCGGACGAGCCCCCACGTGTAGCACCACCCCCGCAGGAGCTGCTGATTATATTATTGGGTCTACACCCTGCCTAACAACCCAATCAAATTGGCTCGATCCCTCCTCAGGCACAACTGACCCAGAATAGGACTGGACTATCAAATAGATACACAGGTTGGAATACAATACTTCACTATGCAACAATACCTTGTTACCTTCTTGAATAGTAGTCCTTCTGGGTGACACAATGGAACAACGCACAAGATTGTAATTAACCAAACTTAGTTTACTATATATCAAATTGAATAGGGGAGATACAATACAATACAATACAAGTCCATAAAAGGTTATTTAAAACAGCTTTAAAAAGGTAAAAGAATACCCCCACACTCCTCCTGCATTAAGGCTAGACACAGTACCAGGTAGGTGGGCCTATCTGAGTCCCTCCCCCAGAGTTCTCTTCTTTCTTGTTGATCTTCGCTAGCAAGGTTATTGAATAGAGCTCATTTGTAATCCAGATTAGGAATAAAGATCAAGAGAGAGAAAACAACGAGCTGTTAGTTGTCACCGCAGGGTGTCTGCGTAACTGAGCAATAACTTCTGCGAGAGAGATAAGCCTCTGGCGACTCCTTTACAGACCGTATTGTTTGTCTATGAGTCTCCTGAGAGAGTATGGTGATAAACCCCGGGGTTTTATCACCTCCTGCTGCGCTACCGCTATCTGTAGATAAAACTGTCTCTTCAGCAGATAAAGTCAGTTATTGGGCATGTGCCCTCTCACCAACAGAAGTTTCTCCTTCGCGCGCTTCCACTGCGGTCTCAGTCCTTTGGCTATATGCCAGCCGCGCGGGGTCCTTCTGGCGGATGACTTCCGGTCTCGGCAAACAGCAGTATGACCTCCAGGAATGTGCCTCGTGCTTGAGATGGGACGGTTCCACGTCGTCCCTCCAGGCTAAAAGGCTCTGGCCCAATATCCAGTGTCAGTCCTTCACTCTCGCTCGCTGGTTCCTCAGAGTCCAGCGCAGAAAGGCCCCCCCCCCTTCGCGCGCTTCTCTCTTCCTTTAAATAACCTCCCCCATAGTGCCGTGCGGTGCAGCCGTGCACCCTGGATCTTGCAAAGCAGCCTGGGAGATGTAGTTTCTTCATCTTGTGAAAAGGAAGTCACAGCCTGGGAAATTCCATGCAGCTACCACTAGAGGGAGCCTAGTTCCTGGATCTTGCAAAGCAGCCTGGGAGATGTAGTTTCTTCATCTTGTGAAAAGGAAGTCACAGCCCGGGAAATTCCATGCAGCTACCACTAGAGGGAGCCTAGTTCCTTCCCACATATCAAACAGTGTCTTTAGGCATGTTTAACCCCGCTACAATTACATCTGCCTATTTAAGTATCTTTGATGTGCTTTTTATGTAAACATGTTATTTGTCCCTGTAATTCCTCTGTATTACCTGGCTGATCCTGCCAGTTCCCCACTGCCTGGCTGAAAACTGACCACCATGCTAAACACAGGAGCAGATCCGGTGCATGTATCATCTGCGGTTAGTGTGTAGCAACACACCCCGCCCATCTGCCATGCCCCCATCCAATGAGTGTTCATAGCCACACCCCTGCCCAAACAATGTGCATGTGTAGCTATGGCCACCGCCCATCCAATGATGTGGACACACCCACCTGCAGGTCCCTGATGCTCTGAGCAAGGAAAGGCGATCACATTACCTGCATCTCCCAAGCTTTAAAGAGGTATAAAAGCAAGTTTTTTTACCAATATGGATTATTTCTAAGTACATATTTACTGATTTGTATATGAATACAAGAAAACTTGCATTCACAATGTCTGTAACGGGAAAGCAAATAGGTGAAAATGTGAATGAGATTGCAAATTCCAGTTCTAAGGTACTCACTATAGTCATAAATGAACATACATACTAATTGAAAATCCACTATACTTTCCCATTAGGGATCTCAGTCAGATATAAGGAAATCATTTGTTTGCATTAGCACCATCTGCCTTCAAGCAAAATACTCAGTAACTGCACAAATATGAATGAGGGCTGGGGAAATTTCATTGTTCATTTGCTGTAAATTGCTCCGCCTGTCTGCTAGTTATAAATGGACTAAATGACTGTCACTTTTATGTTCTTTAACACGGCCAATTGATCACCCAAAAAGAGCTGTCAGTTGGCAGTTGTCTGAATTGTCACCTTGGCCATTTTCATTGACTTATCTCATGTTGGTTTAAATTCAGGTACTGTAATAAGTGTGGTCTGTGGCTCATCTAAGGTTTGCTGCCAGGAAACAAGACGGATTGTATTTCCTTATGTGCAATTTTCAAAGTACATAATGACTTTAGAAGCATTTCTTTTTTATTACAGTGGCTAAACATACACTGGTGGCAACAAAACAATGTTAGCTAAGATTTGCAAAGAAATACTGTTCATTAAAAATATTTTCTTTTATCTTTAATCTCTAATGATGGAAACATAATTAGTGTATCACTATGAAATAAACTTTCTGGAAAGCAGCCAGTAAAATTCTAGAGATTTGAAAAAGAGAACAGTATCAATTATTTCTAAGGGCTGTACTGCATACCTTTCACATTTGGGGTATTCATGTGACCTTCTTTTCCAGAACACCTGCATCCTTCATCCTGGACAGTCTTCTAAAATGATGGAAGCGTCTGAGCCACACAAGCCCATGGTACTCTCTCTGGGCTCTGCTTTTAAAATGACACTAAACTATGGTTTAAAAAATGATATTCCAGTTTGTATTCCCAAAGCAGATTTCCACCCAAAAGTGGAACTTCCGCTCATCTGCTTCCTTCCCCACTGGCACCTTTCAGGCAGGAATGAGTACCCGTTTTTGACAGGTACCCTTCCCCACTTCTTGGAGACAGCACTGCGGCGCCGTCCCTCTGAAGTTCGGCCCCCCTCTTCCTTCCCTCGCTGCCGGTCCAATTAGAAAGTGCAGCGCGCTTCACGCATATGGTTTCCCTTCGAACGAAGGGCGGCAGCAGCCAATCCGAAAATCAGCTGGGGTGCCGACATCGTGGGCTACCTGGACAGGTAAGTGTCTATATATTAAAAGTCGACAGCTACAGTATTTATAGCTGCTTTTTTTCCAGCTGGAACACTGGAATACCTTCTGTTCTTTTATGCTTTGTATTGTTTCCTTTTTTGCCTTCCTCTGCATTAACTGTGGGTACTAACTTCTCTGTATAGAGGGGTTTTATTTACAATATCTCACAAAAGTGAGTACACCCCTCACATGGCTGTGTGTTGAGTTATTTTGAGGGGACAGCAAATTTACACTGTTATACAAGCTGTATACTCACTACTTTATATTGTAGCAGAGTGTAATTTCTTCAGTGATGTCACATGAAAAGATAGAATAAAATATTTACAAAAATGTGAGGGGTGTACGCACTATTGTGAGATACTGTATACTATTTTTTTTTTTCTACTGGTTGAACTAGATTTTCAAATTTCATTGTTATTGCTGCTGTGATACATTCTCCATTGTATGTAAGAATGTAGCCAGCTTCTCTTGCTTGCTTCAGAGATGGACTATGAACTATGAGATGTGCAGTGTGCATAGAAAAATTAATGTGCACTGCTTATTCCAAACTAATGGAAGTGAAAAGGAGAGAAAGGTTCGGGGGCTCGTGGAGGATATTACAAGGCGGCAGAAAAACACCATAAAATAATTTTATGACAAATAGTTTACAGGGTCATTAAGTAGTAGATGTGTATGGACTATTTTTAAAGGCTATTTTTTAGTGTCACTTTAAAGAGGACCAGTCAAAATTGGGCTTATACCAAAAGATCAACAAATCTACTTTATATCATTTTTGTATTTGCAAATTTGTAGTTTGCTGCAATATGCAAGGTGTGATAAAAAAGAGCCCTGCCAATTGGGACTTCTATATTTGTTAGAGTGGATACTTTAGGTGTCTCACCAGGCAATGTTTTATTGAAGCAATCTCTGAAGGATTAAGGACATGAGTGCTACCCCTGGAAGATATAACCACGGGTCCCAGAGTTGAATAAACTTTTGCGTGGCCCTGGTGTTGAAAGACTTTTTTCTGATTAAAGCATACTGTTCTTCCATTTCTCAAATGTAGGTTTATGGGGAAACAAGACTTTTTTGTTTGTGAAAGGATAACCCAAAAGCGGTTAACAGCTGGAATATACACCTCTGGGGGATTGTCTTCTCTGGAATATACACTTCTGGGGGATTGTCTTCTCCAGACAACTCATAAACAAGAAAAAGGGGTTGGCAGGATTTGGTTCTGGAAAGCATTACCAATAGTATTCACAATGGTTTTCCCAGTAAAAAAAGTTTATAATACCTTCACAACATATGCAATAGGTCTCCCAGACCCCTATTACATTTGAGAGACAGGCAGGTATCCCTGCATTTCCAGACAAGTAGGTTTTGAAAAATTTTACACCCTGCATGGGATGAAGAGTTGAGTAAGCTTTTGAGTGGGGGAGAACATTGCTTCCCATGGTTCTTCTGGGAAAGGGCCCAAGTCCTCCTCCCACCCCCTTCTACATGGCAGTGCTGTTTTGGGATGTATTCTCTGAATTAGTAAGATGTTTGGGTGTGATATAAGATATTTAGTGATTTATTTGTACTAGATTGATCACAAGGGGAATATCAGTAATTTATTACAGGTGCATCTCAAAAAGTGAGATCATCAAAAAGGTAATTTTTTTCAGTAATTCAATTCAAAAGGTGAAACTCTTATATAGATTCACTACACACAGTGTAATACAGTATATATCAAGCATTTCTTTCTTTTATTTTGATAGATTATGGCTTACAGCTGGTGAAAACCCAAAATTCAGTATTTCAGAAAAAGAGAATATTGTTGAAAAAGTTAAATATTATAGACTCTCTGTGTCACACTCTAATGAGCTAATTAACTCAAAACCCCCGTATAGGTTTCCTGAGCCTTTAAATGGTATGTCAGTCTGGTTCAGTAGGTTACACAGTCATAGGGAAGACTGCTGACTTTACAGTTGTCCAGAAAACATTGACACCCTCCACAAGGAGGGTAATTCACAAAAGATAATCGTTAAAGAAGATGGCGGTTCACAGAGGGCTGTATTTTATTATTTTACAGGATTTATAATTTTATATAGCTGTATCCAAACATATTAATGGAAAGTTGGAAGGAAAAAGTGTGGCAGAAAAAGGGGCACAAGCAACAGGGATAAACTTAGCCTTGAAAGGATTGTGAAGCAAATGTAAAACAAGAATTTGGGGGTGATTCACAAGGAGTGGACTTCTGCTGGTGTCAAAGCCATCACACACAGACATATTCGGGACATGGGCTACAACTGTCACATTCCTTGCGTCAAGCCACTCCTGAACCAGAGAAAACGTCAGCAGCATCTGACCTGGGCTAAGGAGAAAAAGGACTGGACTGCTGCACAGTAGTCCGAAGTGCTCTTTTTTGAGGACTTTGCCCTGCGCAAAACACAATTCATCCAATAGGGATCAGAAGCATAGATTCTAACAAAGGAAAATCACACTGAATAATGAATACCGGTTAGGAGTAGGGATGATCGAACTTTTGAAAAGTTTGGTTCGACCAGATCACCCGAACTTCCGAAAGTTCGGGTCCGGATTCCAGAAACCCATTGAAAATCAATGGGACCCGAACTTCGGTAATCAAAAAAACACAATTTTGAAGCCCTAAAACCCAATGAATAACCCTAAAAAGTGCCTAGGGTTCTGGGTCATGCCCCAGGGACTATTAATCACACAAAAAAAGTTCTTAAAAATTGTCGTTTTTGATAGAGAGCCAATTATTGAAAAAATTATTGAAAAAAAAAAATGAGATTTCTTTGCATTTAGTGTCTGGGGGGTCTAAAATGTGTACCTGTGAAGTTTCAGCTCTATAGCATGTCCAGAACCAGAAAAAAAAGATAGTTTGTATTAGTATTGCAGTAGAGCAGGCATAGGGCTCCGCTATTTTCACACCCGGCCGTTTTTGTTGCAGGCGTTTATTGGGCTTTTTTGTGGACATCTTTGGAGGCATGCATGACATCTGAACTTCTGTGTAGGGGTATATATATATATATATATATATATATATATACACACACACACACACACATATATGTATATATACACATACACATATATAGGTGTGAAAGTAGCAGAACCCTATGCCTGCGCTAATGAAATTATTTGCAGGCATAGGGCTCCGCTCCTATCACAACTATATGTGTGTATGTGTATATATACATATAAGTGTGTGTGTATATATACCCCTATACAGAAGTTCAGATGTTATGCCTGCCTCCAAAGACGCCTAAAAAATGCCCAATAAAACGCCTGCAACAACACACCTGGGCGTTTTTGTTGCAGGCATTTTTTTGGGCATTTTTTGGGCGTCTTTGGAGGCAGGCATAACATCTGAACTTCTGTGTAGTGGTATATATACACACACACACACACATATATATATATATGTATACTGTATATACACATACACACATATAGGTGTGATAGGAGCTGAGCCCTACGCCTGCAAATAATTTCATTAGCGCAGCCATAGGGTTCTGCTACTTTCACACCTATATATGTGTATGTGTATATATACATATATGTGTGTGTGTATATATATATATATATACCCCTACACAGAAGTTCAGATGTCATGCCTGCCTCCAAAGACATCCACAAAAAAGCCCAATAAACGCCTGCAACAAAAACGGCCAGGTGTGAAAGTAGCGGAGCCACTACCCTGCTCTACTGAAATTCTAATACAAACAATCTTTTTTCTATGGCGGTCACCCTGACATGGAAGGGTTTAGTCACCCTGCCATAGCAGTCAGAGTCAGTTCACCCTACACTACACTACGGTCACCCTGACACTTAACACTTTCCCTACAGAAACTAGATTATTGAATCTAAATATAGTGGAAAATAGTGCCCTAACTACACTAGATATCCCTTTCCTCACACTAATAATTGCTAAATGACACTTTTGAAGCAGGAGTAACAGAACTGCTTCCACTCTCTTCCACAGCCCCTGTATTACAATGCTAGAGATTAGGTGGGGCTATTTAATATATTGGGGGGCGTATTCACTACTGATTGGCCTCTGGACCCCCTAGTCACTCCAATCACATTCCTAGCATCCTCCTGCCCCCTCAATTGGCTTTTACTGATGGTTCTGGTCCAATCACAGGATTTTAAAGCCCAGTTCCTGTCCCATTGCATTTTGGATGGTTCTGGTTGCCGAATTCCGAACTTTTTTAGCAAAAAGTTCGGAATTCGGCCGAATTTTGAACAGTCAATGTTCGGGTCGAACCGATGGTCGACCCAAACCGTTCGATCATCCCTAGTTAGGAGATCAAAGAAAGGAAAAGCCCTATAGTGTAGTAAGCCTATATTTGACATTTAATAAAAAAAATTAATAAAAAAATTATATTTACAAATCAGCAGTAAAGATATAGCATGTCTAGGGCTGGCGCTACCGCTAAGTGAATTAGGCAGCCACCTATATTGCACTGCCGCCTTGGGCGTAGCCAAGGACACTGGTTTCCCTACTATCATGGCCGGGGAATTTAAGTTGTGGAAGGCTGCCACCCTACAGGGGACTGGGGCCCTGACTGACTCTCAGCTGGCCAATCTGGAGAAAGCAGCAGCTCGGAGTGTAAGGAGGGCGACACTGATTCGGCTTCCGGGAGTCTGAGGACAGCTGAACTGGTGGAGGAGGCGGCGGGCACCATGTCTTTCCTCAGGACAGAGAAGTTTTTTGCGCGCCAGTACAATTCTATAGACCAATTTATGACTGATTTCAGGAGCATGCTGGAGGGCTGCTACTGACTGCACAGTGCTGACCACTGGCTGTCAAAACAAGCCTAGAAGCTGGAGCTCATGCTGGAGCAGAAGCTGGCACTGCTGGCCCAGTGAGTCTGTTCTGACAGTCAACACATGGACAGCTGTGCAGCCTGATTGAGCAGGACGGCTTAGACTATGTACACCTCATCAAAAGGTAGCTCGTCACCTACCTCTCACATACATTTGCAGCCTGACCAGAGGGAGGTTCTTATATTGACACATGCTATAGATAAATGGGAAGAACCAGTCATCTCTTACGGTACCATGACATGACACCATGGCAGCCCATACAAGGTCTCTCTCACCGACTAACTTCATACTAGACACAGGGCCTCATCCCTAAGGCAGGATGTCCCTACTTGTTGTCCCATTTCTTTTTTGGGGGAGGGGGCGGGGTGCAAGTAGCTGGTCCTACCTAGAGTGCAAAATAGTCTAGCATCGGCCCTGAGAATGTCAAGCACAATACAGCTCAGGGCCCTGCGGCAAGTCCCGGCAGCATGTGTTCGTAATGACATCACTCAATCAGCTCCATCTGATATGTTTCACCCGAAGGGGCATCTGAAGCTTCCTTCTTTGATGAAATACTTATCACAGGTACTACTTATTGACACTTAGCAGTATCAAGTTATAGGATTCCTGTTACCTTGGTTATTGGACGGGATCTGCAGGTTTATATCCCCTTCTGAAATTAATAGTAGTCAATCTAAAAGCAATTTCATATTCTTAACAAGCAGTAAACGCACTTTAACACACACCCTATAGGCATTGTGGAGAAACTTACCTTCAAAATTTATAACAGAGGCAATGAAATATTAAAGCTGAATTTTAATTTGCTTATATTTTGCCTTCCCTGGTTCATCCCCCCCCCCCCCCTTTCATCAACATGCTAATACATTTTTTTTCATTACTTATTGTAAACCCAATGATGTCTTCTTTAACCTCCCTGGCGGTATGATTCTTTTGGATTTTAGGTGCTGAAAGCGGTACCATTATTTTGCATGTAATTCTTGTGAATGAGCAGCCCAAACCAACTGTATACATTTATTATATATGTATACATATATTATGTATATATATATATATATATATATACACATACATATATACACACACACACACACACACACACACACACACACACATATATATATATATATATATATATATATATATATATATATTATGTAAGGGATTAGCTCGGTGGTAGGCGTATGGGTGACCCCTTTGGGGGTGCGTTTTCACAGAGAGATAGCCGATTAGAGGTTGAAAACAAGACTGATTTATTCATGCAATTTACTTTTCACAATTGCAAGCATCAAAACAGCCAAAATAAAATAAAAGACAAAATAAATCCTTGCCTCTGTGGGCGGCTACCTTCTCACAGCTGGAACCTACCTAAGAAGTCTTTCCAACCTACTGTTGGGCCGACACTGCTGATCCTACAGCAGACACTCAAATGTCCATTTGTTTGCTTTTCACACAGCACAAACATTGTCCATTGAACATGTCCCTTTGTTTTCTTTCACACAGAAACACTTCGTCTTCTCACCTTTGAGACGTCTTCACTCTTGGTTACCCTCCTTAGCTTCACATCGCTGTAGGGGGTCTTCTCCCATGCTCACCAGCTTGTCGGGAGGCACACATCCGACTGTCCCCCTCTCCCAGCCCACACGGCGACAGGCGGCAGCAGTCCTTCTCCCATGCCCACACGGCGTCGGGAGGTACACGTATGTCTGTCCTCCTCTCCCAGCCTACACGGCGACAGGAGGCAGCACTCAATAGATTTTCTCTGGACAAATTATAGAGGCCTTGATCTCCTCATTCTGAACAGCTGAATGGTTTTCAACTTCCTGCTGGCTCTTTTTGCAGCCAACACCCTATAGTATCAGTGAATTTTTCAAAGCAGGTGGGAATGTACTGGGACTTCCTGTGACTACATTCCCAGATTTACCTGACTTCCTGTCACATACCCCCCCCTCTTGTTTCAACCCTAGGGTTGGGACACATATTTCCAGGCACGCATGTGTCAGGCACTGCTGACTCACTGATAAGCCTCCTATTATCCTCAAGCTTCCGGATGAAACTGTTTTGTCATCTTCATTGACAGATTTCTCATAAATGCCACACAGTTTGTCTCTCATCTCATATACACATTCTTCAACTGCATTTTTGGCATCATTTTGCTCCTTCTCGTTTCTGTCATCTTCATTGACAGCTTTCTCATAAATGTCAGACAGCTTGTCTCTCATAACCGTCTGTCCAATCCACCATGGAGGACCGTGATCCATAGGCAACTCAATTGGGCTAGTCTTAATGTCTTCAACATTCTTAAGACGCCTCTCTCTGCAATCCATAAATGTTTTCCACAAAACTTTGAGAACCTTTGCTTCACTAAGCTTTGTTCCAAGTAGGGACTCTTGACATCCCTCTGTGACTTGAGTTGCCTCTCCATACATCTGTACACAATCATTGACTTTTTGTTGTAAAAGGGAATGATCTTCCTTCTTGAGCTTTGCTTGCTCTAAGATGCTGTGCAGAGGATTTTCCAATTGAGACAACAGGCTGTCACACATTTCTTCAAAGTGACCCCTGTTCCTTTTCCCAGAGATATCAATATCATTCACCAAACATTTCATATTCATAGGCAGATCGGAAGCATTTGCACTCATCAACTTCTTAAACTTTTCGCCCTCCTGAGCGAGTCGCAGTAAAGGCCTACTATTTGATTTGATATTCAGTTTATATTTCTTGCCAAACTCTTCACAGAAGTAGTCAACCAGAACATCATCAACTTTCCTTACACCAACATAGGGGTTAAAGGCAACAACACAGTTGAACCCAGCGATCTGGGTGGTATCCATTATAGACCTCCTCTCTGCATCAGTGAAGAAGCATGGAACTGCAACACATTCTTTTACAGGTTTCTTCAATGCACTTTCTGCTGAACTATTTGACCGCTCAAGGTCACCTAGTTCTTTTTCTCTATCTGAATTCCACATGGAATGCATCTCAAGATCACGATCAAACTTCTGCCACCCGTCTTTCACCAGTTCCATTTTGGAAACACTCCCTGAAAGGCACTTATTCATTTGCTTCACGTTTTCACCAACAGCCTTAGTTTTCCCCACTAGGTTTTCAGCCTGAACTGAGAAATCATCACATTTCTTACACAACTCTTTTGTTTGCTGAAGCTCTAATGATACATTTTCCAATGCTTGAAGTTTTTGAAGGAACGGTTTATTCCAAAGGGGTGATTCAAGCCACGTGTCACCACATTTCTGAGGCTCACTCAGGACAGACCCCAAAACACTGATCCTTTTAAAAACTGCATCAGGCACACTATCCCCTCTTTGGGACAGATCCTCTGTTGCCTGGAATTCCTCTTCCAGTTCCTGCAACGGAATCTTCATCTCTTCTACTTGCTGTTCTAAGGCTCGCTTAGACTTTTCTAGCTCCTGAACTCTTTTCACAACATCATCCTTGGAGCTGACCAATTCTTCCATTTCTGTACGCAGCTGTTTGTCAACACTTTCTAGTTCAGCCTTACACTCTAGAGCTTCCTCCAAAGAGCGAGCCAAGAACAGGGCTTTGCTCTCGTTATCACGCACCTCCGTTTCTGCACGGGCGCGTTCTTCTGCATATTTTGCAGACACAGTCTTCTCTTCACCAAGCATCTGATCAAACTTCTTTTTCACATCTTCAACACATTGTAATGAACCAACGCTTTCTTCCATGCGTTTTTTCATATCCGCTATCTGAGCTTGCAATGTTGCGACTTGCTCTGATAGGTTTTTCTTTGCTTCCGCCTCCTCTTTTAATTGTTCCAGGAAGCCATTTTTCTCATCTTCCATTTGTTTGAGCTTTGTGCTAAAACTCAGCCTTTGACACCTCTCTTCCTGTAAGAGTTCCTGCGTGTCTTGCAGCTGCGATTCCAAGATAGAAAAATCTTCCGCAATTTCTCTAGATTTGCTGTCTGCTTGAGAAAGCTGATTTGTAACATTGTCCAACTCAACCTGCAGTCGGTTTGCCTTCTCTGACAGCTTAGCACACAATCGGTCACCTTCTGACACCTTGACTTGCGATTCCAGAAGCCGTGCCTCTACTTTTTCCCTCTTATGTTCACAATCTCCTTTTCCCTGCATAAGAGCCTTCACCTCATTGGCTAGTTTCTGGGAATGCGACTGTAATTCTGCCACACAGGCTTCTTTCTCCTTTAACTGCTGCTGGAAACGTTGGGCTTCACCTTTCCAACTTTCACAGTCTGCACGTAATTCATCTACCACATTGCTCAAAGTGGTGAGCTCATACACAGTACTCAGTAATTTAGCCTCTCTTTCACTTTTCTCGTTGTCGCTGAGAGACAATGTCGTTTTCAGAGCGACATTCTGTTCCTGCGACTCCTGCAGGTCTATTTTTGTAACTTCCAAACACTGAAGACTTTTTTCCAGCTGATTACGCAACTCCAACATTTCACACATACTTTGCTTCTGCAAAGTCTGAATTTCAATTTCCTTTTCCATGAGGATGGTATCTTTCTCCTTTATAGTGTCTTGACATTTTTGCAACTCGACCAAAAGAAGAGCAGTGGATTCTTCCCACTGTAACACATGAGACTTGAGTAGTTCATTCATTTCCTGCAAGTTTCTATGCTCCATTTTAAGCAATTCCAAGGCTTGTTCCTTTTCTTCCATTTTCCGTTGCAAGGCATCCAACTCAGCCCTGCACACATACTCGGTTTCTTCCAAACCGATGGCCTCCATTGGCTGCTGGCGTCTCTGTTTCCAGCCTGCCATGCTCTCTTGGTGATCCTTTTGTTGAGCTGCAAAGCTCCGTTGTTTCAGCATCTCCCCCATTTTGGGTTTACTTTTCATCTGAGAACCCTGCATCTCCAAAGCAGTTTCATTTGCCCCAGTGTTGCTAGGGACAACAACTTTTCTCTTTAGCCGATTCCGTTCAGGCATGGATGGGGCTGGTTCAAATGGTAGCATCCCCTCCATCCATAGAATTCGGTCTCTCATTTCATCAATCTTTGCATTTTTCAGGCGTTTGGATCGCCCCATCTTCAATAACTCAACAAACAAATTTTTCACAGTCCAGCAAAAAAATTTTCAGACCACTGTCTCTTTAACACATGTAGTTGTTCTCTCTCTTGCAAGATCTCTTTTCCTGCGCACACAGTTTGTGCAGTCACTTGCACCAGACACAACAAAGTTCATCAAATAATTTTGAGACCGCTGTCTCTTTAAAACACTTTTTTTTTTTTTTTTTCTGTCAGGATCTTCTCTCCTGCACACATAGATTGTGCAATCTCATGCACCAGATAAAGTTCATCAAACATTTGCACTTCCTTGCAGGGATCTCTGCTTATGCCCACTGCATACCTCCACCATATGTAAGGGATTAGCTCGGTGGTAGGCGTATGGGTGACCCCTTTGGGGGTGCGTTTTCACAGAGAGATAGCCGATTAGAGGTTGAAAACAAGACTGATTTATTCATGCAATTTACTTTTCACAATTGCAAGCATCAAAACAGCCAAAATAAAATAAAAGACAAAATAAATCCTTGCCTCTGTGGGCGGCTACCTTCTCACAGCTGGAACCTACCTAAGAAGTCTTTCCAACCTACTGTTGGGCCGACACTGCTGATCCTACAGCAGACACTCAAATGTCCATTTGTTTGCTTTTCACACAGCACAAACATTGTCCATTGAACATGTCCCTTTGTTTTCTTTCACACAGAAACACTTCGTCTTCTCACCTTTGAGACGTCTTCACTCTTGGTTACCCTCCTTAGCTTCACATCGCTGTAGGGGGTCTTCTCCCATGCTCACCAGCTTGTCGGGAGGCACACATCCGACTGTCCCCCTCTCCCAGCCCACACGGCGACAGGCGGCAGCAGTCCTTCTCCCATGCCCACACGGCGTCGGGAGGTACACGTATGTCTGTCCTCCTCTCCCAGCCTACACGGCGACAGGAGGCAGCACTCAATAGATTTTCTCTGGACAAATTATAGAGGCCTTGATCTCCTCATTCTGAACAGCTGAATGGTTTTCAACTTCCTGCTGGCTCTTTTTGCAGCCAACACCCTATAGTATCAGTGAATTTTTCAAAGCAGGTGGGAATGTACTGGGACCTCCTGTGACTACATTCCCAGATTTACCTGACTTCCTGTCACAATATATATAATGTATACAGTTGGTTTGGGCTGCTCATTCACAAGAATTACGTGTATATATATATATATATATATATATATACACTGTATATATATATATATACATATTTACATAAAAAGTACAGTAAAACTGCAGGAAAGGGCACTGGGGGGCAATGTAATGTGATTTTATTTTATTTTGAACGGTATCAGTGTGTTTGGTGCATTTTACATTTGAATTTGCCACCGGTTCCACCCCCCGGTGGACGTCACGTCGCCGGAGACGGAAGCCGGGGCTCGCAGACGATCGGGAGGAAGCTCCGCCGCCGCACACCGCTCGCAGTCTTCGCTGGATCCCGGAGAAAAGGTAAGTAAAACCTTTTCCAGCATCCAGCGATCTTCTTAGCGCTACCCCGAGTGTGACTCGGGGTTACCGCTTTTTGCTCTAAAATCTTACCCCGAGTCACACTCGGGAATACCGCTAGGAAGGTTAAGCAATACAAGCAGGTTATTGTTGTTGGGAGGGGCTGTAAATACCTTCCTGAAAACAGCAGACCACCCAAAGTCCACCAATTACATGTGATGCTGAGCCTCCCTGATTAAAAGACCTAAAATCCAATGAAATATGGGGGAAGGGAGGGGCAGTTTAGAGGGCAGAAAAGAGCTAGATGATGCTGTACATCCTTGCAGTTAAACCAGACTAAGCATTTTCAGTAGAGTTCAAAGGCAAGTTTTGAGTTCAGTTTGAAAGCTGAACTTTAGTCAGGTAAAAAATGCTACATTTTCTCTTTGAAGCCTCCCCCCGCCCCTTGCAAAAATTGACTGCTTGATTACTATTACAAGCAGCGGAAGAGGATAATTTAAAGTCACTAGCACGCAAATGCCAAAACACGCGCTGGTCCCGCACGCACACAAACATTGATCGTCCCATATGTGAGGTATCACCGTGAACATCAAATCATGGGCAGTAATTCTAGCACTAGACCTCCTCTGTAAGTCTAAAGAGGTAACCTGTAAAGGCTTTTAAAGCACCACCTATGGGTAGTAAAATTTACATTGTTTGTCGTGCATAATTTTAAAAGCGCGACATGTTTGGTAGGTATTTACTAGGCGTAACATCTTTTATATTTTACAAATAAATTGGGTTATGCATTGTGTTTTTTTTGCATTAAAATTCAAAAATTGTATTTCTTTTTAAAAACCGCTGCGCAAATACCGTGTGACATAATTTGCAAAACCCAACAATTTATTCTCTAGGGCCTCCGCTTTAAAAAAAATATATAATGTTTGGGGGGGTTCTAATTTTTCTAGCAAAAAAACTGTTATTTGTAAACAAAAGGTGCTATAAAAACCCTGGTCTTCAATTTAAGTGGGCACATACAGTGCCACAGATTCTCAATTGGATTTAGGCCTGGAGTTTGACTGGGCTATTCTAACATGTGAATATGCTTTAATCAATACCATTCCATTGTAGCTCTGGCTGTATGTTTAGGGTTGTTGTTCTGCTGAAAGGTGAACCCCCCCCCCCCTTGTCAGGGACGTGCTGGCCATAGTGCTATTAATGCTCTAAGGCGGACGCAAATGCGCATGTGCGATTCCGCAAGTGCCCATCGGGCCAGGCACACAAATGTGCGCATGCACTTGACGCAGACAAGCCAATAAACATTGGTGCCAAGTGCCATATATAAGTGCAGCATTTGCACTAATGCTTTGCTGTCTGATGTGCAGCTGTACCTGTGTTCCTGAAACCTGATCCTGTTATTCCTGCGTTTGACCCGGCTTACCTTTAACTCTGTTGAATCTTTCCCACCTTGACAGCCACCTGTATCTGGATTTTGCTTTTGTCTCTTGCTCTGAACTCACATTGCCAATCTCTGCCTGTACCCTGACTACTCTTTGCCTACTGTCCATGCCTGCATCTGATCGATGTTACCAACCCGGCTTGTCTAACCATGCATCTTGTGTCTTCTACTCCGCATGCACCTGCCTGATCCCTGCTGCCTGACGCCACAAGTCTGGAATCTGCGGGCCTGCCAATGCCTGCCGTTTAACCTTCTGGCCTACCCCGGTGATATATCCACCACACGGAAGATGATCCAGGCACCCATACACCACCACGCTCTTGAGGCCACTCTTACAACATTGGTGGTCTGTGAGTCGGGGGTTCTATGAGCGGCCTTCCCTCTGCATGTCCGGCTCAGCCATCAGGATGTGACCGTATCAGAGCCTGAAAGAGGAAACTCTCCTATGAAGGAAATCTGCCGACATCTTGTGGCCCGCACCCAAGCTGTCAAGACACTGCAGGAAGTGTATGTCCAGCTGGGGGAACGTGTACCATCCCTGGCTACACCAGCAGGTACTACCACAACCACTGCCTCTACTCCTACTGCAGGGACTGCTACCATTTATGCTAACAGTTATGATCCTGCTCCCTGACCCCAGGGTTCCTAGTCCTGAATTTTCCCCGGTCTCCTGAGAATCATTCCAATCTATCTGCAACGCATGTCAGCTGTACTTCGCCCTGCATCTTCAAACTTTTTCCCTGGAATCCACCAAAGTGGGATTCATTATCTCATTACTCCAAGGTGAGCCACAGTCTTGGACCCAGCGGATGCTGGTAGAAACGACGTACAGCTACAAACCATGTCTACCTTCTTTGACGCAATGGCTAAGCTGTATGATGACCCACAACACACGCAGTGGAATGCTGCAGCCCTGTGACACCAGTTTTGCCTAGGCCTGTTTGAAGGCTGGAAATATGAATTGGCACAGGTCATAGTAACAAACACCCTGGAGGCCCTAATTGGCTGTTCGCCCATTCGTCGAATGATGAACAAATGTGCTTCTTCGCAGGAAATTTGTGCGCCCGCATCCATAATACGTGCGTGCAGTGCATTATTTGATTGGCCAAAGCATGCACCCTGACCTCCATGCTTTGGCCAATCAAATCATCTCTGCCATGATTGGACAAAGGCAGGCTGCCTTTAGCCAATCATGGCTCAGGGGCTAAGTACACCCCCACACTATTAAAAGGCTGTTCACACAGCAGCGGCGTGTAGTGTGTGACTGTGGGGGTGAGAGGAGATAGATAGAGAGATAGAGAGATAGAGAGATAGAGAGATGCTGGATATTGACCTATAAGACTGCATTCACACCTGAGCATAGCCCCTTTTTCGCATTTTCATACACAATTGTTGTGCATTTTTATGCATATTTTTATACAGTGTTTTTGAGCTTTGGCATTTTTTTATTAGCCAATAGAGAAAACTATCATCTGTTGCATCATTTGTTGCTAGGTTAAGAGTTGCTAGAGTTAAGCTTAGGTTAGGGTTTGGATTGGGGGTAATAATTTATTCATTATCTTATTATTCATTTATTTATTTTTTGTTAGGGTGTTATTACTAAATTAATAAATAAGTGGAAAATAAATACACAAATAAAAATATTCATAAATAAATAATGCATAAAATGAATACTATGCGATAATAAATAATTAACCCCTAACCATAACTGCTAACCCTTAAAAAAAAAAAAAAAAAAAAAACATAAAAAAAATAATAAACACCCTAACACAAAATAAAAAAGAAGAATAATTATAATTATTAGTATTATTTTTAATAACAATAATATTAATAATATAATTTATCATTATTAATTATGTTATTATTACTATTTGTTTGTATGGGTTTTGTGTTTATTATTAATAATAATCAATATATTTTTTAAGGTTAGGGGTTATTTATTAATACATAATCATTTATTTATGATGACTTTTTGTGTATTTATTTTACAATTATTTATTCATATATAACTACTTTATTTTTTCTAGAAAGTGTGCAACTGCAGCCAAACAAAGAACTGCTAAACCCTTGTCCACATCCATGGTTAATTTAAATAGAATGGGAGGTAAATCTCACTGGGTATGGGACCAATCCCCATGTGGACTACCAAAGTGGAAGGACTTTAATGGACAGGTGTAGCATTAGTGAGCATAACAATTGTGTATAAAAATATATAAAGTTTATTAAGGATTTAAAATACAGATAGATACAACAGTAATTATCATATGATTGAATAACATGTAAAAATACAAACAGTCATATGGTTTGTGAAATCGATGTGGTTCGACCCACATCGATTACACAAACCATATGACTGTTTGTATTTTTACATGTTATTCAATCATATGATAATTACGGTTGTATCTATCTGTATTTTAAATCATTAATAAACTTTATACACAATTGTTATGCTCACTAATGCTACACCTGTCCATTAAAGTCCTTCCACTTTGGTAGTCCACATGGGGATTGGTCCCATACCCAGTGATATTTACCTCCCATTCTATTTACTTTATTTTTTAATTTGAGCAGAAAATCGTGCAAAACCGTGTGCCAAAACACATGAAAGCACATGAAAATGAGGAAACCGTAAGTTTCTATCTATTACTATGGGCAAATCTGCCTAATTTGAGCTGCAAAAAAAAAGGCTCCAGAACTTTGAGCTTCAGGCATTTGAACCAACTCCACAGAGAATAATTGTATTTTTTTCTCCTCCAGCATTTTCGAGCTTTAAGCTACAAAATGCTGAGGTAGGAATGGTGCCCTTAAGGTAGGAAAAATGCCTCTGACTCTAAGATATGCCTGAGCTACAGTTACGTGAGTTATGCTGTCACTGGAATTGCTTCCCACCAGACTCAAGACTCCTTTCCTCATGCTCCAGCATGTCCCACTGGTGACAAGAAGCTGAACCAGGCCCCAACACCACCTCTTGTAAGCAGCTCTTGGCATTCAGGGCAAAAGACAGGATCTGCAGTCATAGATAATTGCCCCAATAACTTTATCCCCAGCTGCATGGCATCTGCCAATTATGCCGGCCTGCCAGTTGCTGCAGTAGACAGAATGGTTGGTTGAGTTGGTTGGAGAATGTGTGTGATAGACAAGACCTATAAATAGAGATCACTGGGAATGTTTTTAAAGAGGAAGTAAACTTCCATGGATTGTTTGTACCTATAGGTAGGCCTATAATAAGACTTACCTATAGGTACTGTAAATATCTCCTAAACTTGTACCGCTTAGGAGATATTTACTGTATATGCCTCCGATAACGTCATCGGCGCATGCGCTCTGAAAGAACGACCACCTGTACCATTTCTTCAGAGCCCTGTGCCGTGGTTGTTGGCTCCCATGCGCATACGCGGGAATGACGTTACGTGGCTCTGGCCAGTCACACAGCCGCAGTCCATGGACCCCGAAGGAAGACAGGGGAAAATGGATGTGGCCTCCAGCAGTGACAATGAAGGCTTCGTTTGCAGGTAAGTTTCACGTAATGTACTAGTATGTGATGCATACTACACATTATGCTTTTACTTTGCAAGTCATGAAAGAAAAAAAAGGAGGCAACATTTACTTCCTCTTTAACAGTTCCACTGTAGATATTAAATTATGTCAGATTAATAATATATGCTTCTAAATAACAAATACATTTTAAAAGGAGCAGTTTGCTGAGCAGAAGCAATAAAATAAAAAATGATACACACAGTAGAAGATAGGCCAGAATACATTGTTATAGGTCACCAAATGTAGAGCATGTTATGAGTAATAGTCAACAGCTTGTTGTTTGCAAGAACAAGAAATGTTCATATTCAGTGTATATATGAGAAGTCAAGGAGAGGTTATGACTGAGAATGGTTACCTTGTCATGCTTTTGTTAAATTTTTTTTTTACACTTTCGAATTATTCAGAATGGGCAGGCTGAATGTTGCAAGCAAAAAATTGATTAACAGAGCTGTTGGAGAATAACCCAAGCCTAGGCTGGTAAAAAAAATATATATTTGTTAGCAACTCACCAAATTTAACACTGGGCACTCTCACCCCCTTCCTGCCCAGGCCAATTTTCAGCTTTCAGCACTGTCGCAATTTGAATGACAATTGCATGGTCATACAACACTGTACCCATATGAAATGTTTATCATTTTTCTCACACAAATAGAGCTTTCTTTTTGGGGTATTTAATCACCACAGGATTTTTAGGCCCCGTTCACATAGGGGCGATCCGACTCGGGAGGGCGACCTCCAAAGTCGCGGTGCGAGCAGCGCGCCGCGACCTTGGAGCGGCCGCCACGGACTTCATAACATTGAAGTCTATGGCGGTCGCCTCCGGGTCGCCCCAAAGAAGCTCCGGACCCTTTTTCTAAGTCGGAGCGACTTGTGTCGCTCCTATAAGAACGGGTCCGCAGCTTCCCTATGGAAGGCGACCTACGGCTACCTGTGAGGCGACCAGGTCGCCTCACAGGTCGCCTTAGTGTGAAAGGGGACTCAATGTTTTGCTAAATAAACAAAAAAAAAAAAAAAAAAAAAGACTGAAAATTTGGAAAAAAACACATTTTTCTTTTTTTCTTTTATACAGTTTTGCAAATAAATAATCTGTCTTCAGAAATATAGGCCAAAATGTATTCTACTACATTTCTTTGGTGAAAATAATCCAAATCAGTGTATATTATTTAGTCTGTAGGAAACTATGGTATATATGTGAAAATCGATCAATCCTGATGCACTGACGGCCTCAATTTTTGAGGCATGAAAAACACCAAAAATAAAAATATCCCCCAAATGACCCTTTTTAGGAAAGTAGAAAGTCCAAGATATTTAGTAAGAGGCATCGCAAGTTTTTGGAAGTTGTAATTTTCTTGTCACATCCACATTTTTTTAGAAAATGAATAAAAAAAATAAAAAAAGTCACGATTTGTTTTTTTTTTACATACTGTCACTAGTGCGGTACAATGTTATGATATAACGGGTGTAGTGGTGATCAGGAATAATGACTGGTAACAGTAAGTTTTTTTCTTTAGTATTTTTTTTTTTTTTTTTAACACTGTGACCAGAGAAATACAGTGTTATCATAGTAACACTGTCCCACCAGGCCTTCATTTTGCTATAGACTGGGTGGGAACCTGATAAAGTATATGTACACCCTCACCTTGTACAACAACCCATTCAGTTTAAAATAAAAATAACAGGCAAAGCGTTTGTGTATAAAGAAATAATCACATAATCTCTGTTCTCAGCTGCATAAGGGGCATGGAGAGGTGGGGTGGAGAAACAGTAGCACACTAATCTCCCTAGTGAATAACCGTGCAGGGAGAGCATCAACTGGGATGGATGTGCCTAGCATAGTCAGTTTGAAATAGGAAAGTAGGGAGAATGGCAGGAATGTCAGTTATTTCACACAAAGGAAGCAATACAAAGAGAACAGGATATTTTTAAGACAAGTACACAGTAAAACACATATCAGGAATATTACATTTTGTGGCAACATATTCTTTAAAGCCCTCTATCAAAAACTATTTATTTCCAGTTAGCAATAAAGCAGAAAAATATAAGAATGCATCAGATTTTGTTGCTGCATTTCTATCTCTTTTTGCCATGGGAACAAGGATTTTTTTTTCTTGCAAAAAAAAAAAAAAAAGGGTTGGAACCTTCGATTTGATTACGGATAAAGTTCTCCTTAGGGAGACTGTCCCTCACTTTCTGCTTAGTTTACAGCTTGATTAAAAAAAAAAAAAAAACAGAAAATAAATATTGCTAATGGCTCATGCCTGCACATCCAATTATAATCTATGGCTTCAGTTTTCTTTCCCTTTGGGGCAAAGTTAGGTAATCTATTCATTGAGAAAAGTCCTCATGTGTTTATTATATCCATTAAGTAGGAAAAAAGTGCACTAAACAAGTACTCTGGTAGCTTTTTTCTGCAACAAAATCAAAGAGGCTAGCCTCAAGCCATAATCTGCTGACTAATTACGCGCTAGGTAGTCTCAATCCATCAACCGCTTATTTACCATCTGCATATATACACACATACTACCTTCTACCTTGTTTGATGAATAATGTGTGCGCTACACCATACATCCATCAGTTTCTTATTAGGTTTTGGTCTAAAAAGCAGGCTCATTAAAGTAGAGCACTAAAGAGCATCAATATTGATATACTTCCCCAGCAAAGGTACAGAATTTCTTTCCCTCTGATCTTAGCTTCTTCTGTCTACACTAAATCTCACATTTCTTATGTATTCAAGTATGGTTTAGATGTTTACACATTTATGAGAAATGCATTATTTTTATTCATATAGATAACACATAGAAACATAGAAACATAGAATGTGTCGGCAGATAAGAACCATTTGGCCCATCTAGTCTGCCCAATATATCTGAATCCTATGAATAGTCCCTGGCCCTATCTTATATGAAGGATAGCCTTATGCCTATCCCATGCATGCTTAAACTCCTTCACTGTATTTACAGCTACCATCTGCAGGAAGGTTATTCCATGCATCCACTACTCTCTCAGTAAATTAATACTTCCTCATATTCCTTTTAAACCTTTGCCCCTCTAATTTAAAACTGTGTCCTCTTGTGGTAGTTTTTCTTCTTTTAAATATGCTCTCCTCCTTTACTGAGTTGATTCCCTTTATGTATTTAAAAGTTTCTATCATATCCCCTCTGTCTCTTAAAAGAAACAAAAAAAAGTATTTTTTTTTTTTTTTAGTAATAATTGACTGGTACTACTTTAACTAGCAATTGAGCGTTCATGCAACACTGTATGCAAATTAAGTTTATAGAATATTTTTCGCACAGATGTATATTTATTTTGGTCACCACTGGGTGTTTTATTTTTTGCTATATAAACAAAGAAAGAGCACAAAATTTGGAAGCCCCTGATATTTTCTTCTTTGTTCTAAAACATATCCAATAAAATGAAATTTCTTCATAAATTTAGGTCAAATGTATTCTGCTACATGTCTTTGTTAAAAAAAAAGAAAAAATCCCAGCATGGCCTGCCGCGGCCCAGGATGGAAGCCTGAATCCAGAGCTCCACTCCACAGCTCGGATCCACAGCAACCCCCAGCCACAGTCCGAGGACCTCCGAGCGGGTACGGACAGAGGATCACACTGGGCATGTCAAAACGGCGATAAAAACTGCCAGTCCCCTGCCCCCTCACCGCTTACTACAATAAAGCAGCCATGCGGCCTTCCCAACATGGCACCGGCTCCGGGAGAGAACGTGACCCATCCCACAGCTCACCCCTGGAAGGGTTCCAGAACGATGGCAGCAACTCGGGAGACCCTCCTGCCCCGACCTCCAGGGAAGAAATGGACACAGCACCAGTCCCAGAAATCTCCCCCTCTGCACAGCCAGCTGACAGAGGTAAGAGACTGGCATCTTCTCCTGCGCTCTCCCCCTGCAAAGGGCCCCAGCATAAAAAACAATTCTGGGCTACCGAGACTGAAAGCACATTATTATCAGCCATCCCTGTCTCAGATAATCCAGCATCAGAAGCCACACTCAAATCCATGCTCTTTACCCTGCAAAAAGATCTACACAGAGAACTCCAAATCTCTATTTCTCAAATACATGACAGGGTTGATTGCCTAGAAGAGAGAGCTGACACCATAGAAGAAACTTTACTTGATCAAGCTAAAGCACATGATCATCATACAGAGGAAATACATCCTATAAAATTGAAATTGGCTGATCTAGAAGATTGCTCCAGACAAAATAATATAAAATTCAGGGGCATCGCGGAGGCGATAAAAACAAATGATCTTAATACCCATCGGCGACAATTATTCTCACAATTATTTCCTCAGTCCTCACCTAAACGCACAGGACTTTACCATTGATACAGCGCACAGAATTGCCAAGCCTGCACATCTCCCTGCTGATGTTCCCAGGGATGTCCTGGAGAGAATTCACTTTTTTCATGTAAAGGAGCAAATTCTCCATGCCGCCAGATCAACCAAACCTCTGCCTACACCATATACCAATATTTCAATTTTCAGCGACCTCTCGACAGCCACAATGGAAATGCGTAGGGCTTTCGCACCCATCACCTCCATTCTACAAGAATGTAAAATCACTTACAAATGGGGATTCCCTACCAAATTATTGGTCACCTACCAACAGCAGTCCATACCCATTCTTACACCTAAAGATGGGTACAAAAAACTGATCAACTAGGGGTTCCTACCACTTCCTTCTAACACAACAGACCATGGACGCCCCCAATCCACACAACTGATCCATCGGAACTCAGCATCTACCAAAGATAGAGGCTGACATCTACTCATACCTTTGATCCCAAACCACCGCTTACCCAGCGTGGGCGACGATACGTCAATTGACTCCACTCCCACAGGTTACAGTGTGCCAAGCAAACTATCTTGTTCATTGTGTACTGTTGATAGTACCATTATTGTTATTATATTTCTTACATTGACTATTACTATGCCAACTTCCACTGTTGTGGTTTATAACCATTATTATCCAGTTTGTATTGCGACACATCACACCTTTGCATTATCACTTAATACTGTAGCACCTAGAGGTGTCTCCCTATTTAAACAAAACTTCCTGTGGAAGGAAGCTTTAATCCAACACGCAGATGTCCTTTGCGTCCAGGAGACACATTTTGCTAACTCCAAACCTCCAAAGTGTTCCCATAAGAAATACCCTCACTGCATCTTTGCCAATGCCCCAAAGAAGCAGAGAGGGGTCATGATTGCTCCAAATCATTCACGCTTCATCACTGTGAAACTGATGAAGAGGGAAGATACCCAATACTCTCCGCTACAATTTAAAATCAGCGTCTGATGATAGTCAACATATATGCGCCCGACACAGCCCAGAAAATGTTTTGCTCACATCTCTTCGCCATTTAGAAAAGATTTGATCATATTTTGTGGAGACTTTAGTGACATTAACCTCGACACGTCCAACCCATCCAAATGAAGACCCTCCACACTGACCTCATTAATGAAAAATGAAGACCTATATGGTCCATGGAAAGGCCTATATGGCGAGGAAAGGAACTATACCTTCTATTCCCACTCCCAACAGTCCTATTCTGGGATCGACTTCTTCCTAACTGATAAATTGCTACTCCAATCTGTCACGGAAGCACGCATTGGCAGGATCACTTGGTCTGATCATGCTCCAAACTCCTTGAAAATACTTGACCAGAAACGCATGCCAAAATGCACTGTATGGAGAATTAACTCCTTTCTTTTAACCAATCCTATATATAGAGAGAAGATTAGATCCGAGATTGAGACCTATTTTAAGCTTAACGATGGCTCAATTGGCGATCACTCGATGACCTGTAACGCACACAAGGACTTTCTGCGAGGTCTACTCATGAAAATAAATTCACACAGCTACCACAGAAAATCTTCTGAATCACATTCGGGCCCTGGAACAAACAAAACCCAACTAATAATAATTCCATAGAACTAAAAAAATTAAGGACACATCTCATTTAACACCTTCATCAAAATTTCAACTACTGCATAAATTGACTCAAACTTCAATACTACACCTCGGCCAATAAACCAGGGGCATTTCTCACCAAACAAGTAAAAAGACACCTCTCCAACAAAAAAATCCAATACCTAACAAGTTCCCAAGGTAAACGCCTAACCAATCCACTAGATATTGCGAACTAGTTCAGTGCATTCTATGCCAAACTCTACAACATAGGAGACCCTTCAGCCTCCCCCAAATGGGAAGACATTGCAGCTTTCCTCTCAACCATTCAACTTCCCGCCATACTTCCAACCCAGTTAGAATCCATATTGACCCCCTTTTCACCTTCAGAAATCCACAAAGCCATAACATCACTTCCGTTACACAAAGTCCCTGGCCCAGACGGTTTCCCTAATGAATATTTTAAACACTACACAGACCTCTTGACCCCATATCTAAGCAAAACCAACAACCATTACATATCGATCTGTAAAATTCCCAAAGAATCCCTGGAAGCCTAAATAATCACCCTAGCAAAACCCGGAAAATCCCCCGATATCACTGCTAGTTATCAACCTACATCACTCCTAAACACAGATATCAAATTATATGCAAAATTAGTAGCCCAGCGTCTTTCTTCAATCATCCCTCAATTGATTCACCCAGATCAGGTCGGTTTCATACCGGATAGACAAGCATCTGATGGCACCAGATGTCTAATTGATCTCATTCAAGCTGTGGAGCCTGACCAAAGGCATGCCCTCTTCCTCTCATTGGATGCGGAGAAGGCCTTCAACAGGGTAAACTGGATAAACATGGAGGCAGTACTCCGCAAATTTAGAATCTCAGGGCCATTCTTAACAGCCACTCTAAATCTCTACTCTTCCCAAAGTGCTCAAATGTGGACCTCGGGTATAACATCAGACCCATTTCCGATTACTAATGGCACCAGACAGGGTTGCCCTCTATCCCCCTTAATCTTTGCCATGGTCATGGAACCACTAGCACAGTTCATTAGACCAACAAATGCTATCTATGTTATCCGAATAGGAAAAACAGAACATAAAATAGGCTTATACGCTGATGATGTTATCACTCTGACCAACCCCAAGAATTCTTTAGAAGCAGTCCAACAACTATTAGAGCACTTCAGCTCCATCTCCCTCTACAAGATAAATCACACCAAATAAATCATGTTTTTGACGGTATTCACCATCACTGGAAGTGAAAAAAACAGATACTTAATGGTTTGAATTGCTTTAGATGGGACAGTAATATTTGTCAGCAATATCTTCATATAGAAACATGAAGATTTATTCCCACTTTACACTGGGAGACTTAGACTGTTATAGACCATTGCCATGAAGTCTTCCTCCTAGATAATGTGTATTCTGTGTGCTTGTCTGTGAGAGAGACACACACAGACTGTCATTGACAGGCTTCCCTATTGTTTGTGTATTGAAATGGAATGTCTGTCCCATTGTTAAATGTTAATGACCTCACATTGTTCTGTCCAGATGTTTCATCTGCATATGATACTGTAATCAGCCAGATGGGAGGGATTGTGTACACTGTATGGGAATGACTGAGTGTAAAATGGGGGGATTGGGGGAATATGTTCTTCATACTCCCTTGGATAATCACTAAACTCTTGTAAGAGCTTGTGTAAGAGCTTGTTCCTGCTTCACTCTCTGGTGAAAGAGGGTCACCCACTGGAACCTGTAGCCTTGTAGTAGGTCCAGGGTAGGTAAGAGACGGTGAGACCCCAACCAAGCTGCGGCGGTTCGTTGGGTCTGAGGTGTTTATGGTGTCTGGTGGAGTGCTTGGAGCCCTCGGGAAGCACTAGGAGCATCCGTCAAGGGAGGTACCTGGTCGGGGTGCCAGTTGATCCGTTACAATGTTTAATCTGGCTTTAGACCTGCAGACAGTGCACTCCATATCAACCGAAACCCCATTTCAGTGGTCCTCAGAATCCTTACCATACCTGGGATTCAGACTAACCTATCCAAGCCACATCTTAAGGACTAATTTTAGTGACCTTGTAGAAAAATTGACCCACATAACCAAAAGCATGGACCACCTACCTGTCTCATGGGCAGGTAGAATTGCTCAAGCGAAAATGTATCTGCTCCTTCACATATTATATATGTTACGTACCATTTCTCTTCCTCTCTTATCGACTTACCTATGAAAACTACAAAGCATAGTCAATGCATTTATCTGGCAACTCAAGAAGCCAAGGCTAAAAAAATTAACTCTCCTCACTCCTGTATCCCAAGGAGGGATGCAAGCTCCCAACATTCAGGCCTACTATAGAGCAGTAGTTCCAGATCAAGTGGTCGCCCAACTCAGATAAAAGATGGAAGCAAATTGAAAGTCACAGCACTCAACAATTACCCAAAAAACTTATTTTGGCAGCAACTTTGCTCAACTTCAAACTACAATACCAACACCTAGGATCCATCACAGCAGCCTCACGGGTCTGGACGGCAACACTTCAAATCAATAAAGGACACCCACAAACCATTCTTACTCGTTAGCCCATCAAAGCCATGGAGCTACTATCCCCAGATCTAGCCAGGTCAGTTTGGACAGATAGGGGACTAGATAATCTAGGCTTCTTATTTTCCAAATCCACTCTGCAACTCTTTTCGCACCTGCAACAAAAATTTGGATTGCACCCCAAGACATTCTTTTTATACCTCAGAGTATGTTCGATACTGACCAACCTCCAATTATCAACCCAGATATCCTTTTTGGAACCCCTGATGAAATTCTATGATACCCCTAAACCAGCAATTAAAGGAATATCTCTTGCATATAATTTACTTACAACATCCACAGATGACCGGTCCTCCTCCTCATCTGAATTCTGGTCCACCCTCATACACAACCCACTTCCAAATTGCCTCTGGCACTGAGCTCTGATCCCACCTTTGCGCTTCTCGCGGTGCATTTCTCACTGGAAATCTATGCAAAAACTATTCCACAGATGGTATTACACTCCATCCAGACTGGCCGTCATTTATCCCACGACTTCACTACTATGCTGGAGAGAATGCAATGCAAGGGAAATTCTGTGTCACATCTGGGGGGAATGCAGATTATCAAGAGTTACTGACAAAAAATTGCTTTCCTTGTATCCTCCTTATGCAAAGTACCCCAACCTTTGACCCCTCTAGATCTCCTCTTGGGTCTTTCAATCCCCACCTAGCCCACCCAAACAAAAAAGTGTTGGTGACCCACATCCTAATAGCAGCTCGCCTAGCACTGGCGAAACGTTGGAAATCACCAAACCCAAACACTGACAGAGGCCATTGGACTTCCAAATAATCACTTCCAGATTACATTTTCCTTTGCCAAAGCCAATCTGAAAACGTCATCTTTCTACAAGAACTGGACAGCTTGGATCACCGACCACAGAAGCATGGACCTATGAGAATCGGGTGGAGGTAGGCTTCCTACCATCCGATCCCCTGCATAGCGGACGTACTTATTCTCAAGACCAAGACGTCACTGTTACACTTTGGATACCTTCCTTATCCACTCATCACCAATACGACTTCCAAAATTGTCACTCACATCCTATTTGGTTATCCAACAATATGCCCTCTCCATCACCTATGATTCATTGCATTGTTATAATATGTTGTGTCAGGCATATCTACATGATATGATTGTGTAACCTTTCAGCTCATTACTAGGGAACATAGTCGCCCTCTATGGTAATCAGACACTTCTCCATCCAGGGGTGCCAGCTGCCCGTGCCCTCATCCGTACACAGTTGGTTCCCATTTGGGGTGCCCGGAAATTTGGGAGGCATGGGCGGTAGTGTCCGTGGATTGGGGACCTGTCCACACGCGTTGTTAGCACAACTTAACCCATTACACCCACAATGTTGCATTGAACATGTTAATGCATACCCATAACTACTTGTCTGTATGTGGACGAGAGCAGTATTAAAAAGCAAATGAACACTTGAAAACATGCAAATGCGAACTTTATGCATAATCGGTTGTTTTACATAATTTCTTAGTGCATTAAAATCTACCCTTACTGACAAATTCACCTATAGAGCAAGACACATTATCAATACTAACTCATGTTATTACTTTAAGTTGTTAACCACTTTAAGACTGGAAGGATTTGCCCCCTTAATGACCAGGCACTATTTTGCAATTCGGAACTGCGTTACTTTAACAGACAATTGCGCGGTCGTGCGTCCTACCAAAATAAAATTGATGTCCTTTTTTCCCTCATAAATAGAGCTTTCTTTTGGTGGTATTTGATCACCTGTGCGATTTTTATTTTTTGCGCTATAAACAAAAAAATTAGTGACAATTTTGAAAAAAAAAATAATAATATTTTTCACATTCTGCTATATGACATTCTCAGAAAAAAAAAAAAAATAACATTTTAGGCCAATTTGTATTCTGCTACATATTTTTGGTTAAAAAAAAAAAAAAAAATTGCAATAAGCGTATTTTGATTGGTTTGCGCAAAAAAGTTATCGTCTCCACTAACTACGGGAAAGATTTATGTCATTTTTATTTATTTATTTATTTTTTTACTAGTAATGGCAGGGATCTGCATTTTTTTTGTTGGACTGCGACATTTCGGCGGACAGATCGGACCCCTAACTGAAATTTTTGATACTTTTGGGGGTACCAGTTACATTACTACAGTAATCAGTGCTAAAAATATGCACTGTTACTGTAATAATGACACTGGCAGGGAAGGGGTTAACCCTATGTGTGATCAATGGGTTAAATGTGAGCCTAGGGGAGGGATTCTAACTGTGGGGGGGGGGGGGGCGTGGCTTGTGAAATCACCATAGAGACATGTGATCCTACATAGAAGGATCACATGAGCTCTGTGATCATTTCAGGGAGAAGAAAGGTCGGCTGTGTTTACAACAGCCGATCGTCCTCCTCTCTCAGCGGGTAACCATCGTGGGTGTCAGGCGGAACATGCCACCGGCAGCTCACGCTCACCCAACTAGCTTCCCGCGCCCGACTGACTTCTACGTCGACGTCGGTTTGGGCAGGAGAGCCACCCTGCCGCAGTAAAACTGCGGTGGGTGGTTGGGAAGTTGTTAAACAGTATTCAGATGTTGCCCTGCATGGCAAGTTTAAGTTACTACTTCTTGCTCTACCCCCTTTACCACCTTCTTCCTTTCTGTACCCCTTTAATGCAAAACTTCAATAAAAACGATTGGAAAAAACCCCCCAAAAGGGGAAATAAATTGGTTTGTGTAAAAGACCTAATAGGTGAAATGCTGCAATTCTGCAAGTCTCCCTGATTTCTGGTAAGCATCCATCTTTACCATAAAGTGTCATCACATCAACGCCATAGAAAGTCCAACACTTGGAAGCTTTCTTTAAAGGTTTTCTGCGGTAAGGGGCAACCTTGACAAAAGTTAAGGATCCTATATGAGAATACGATCACTTTTACAGAGTGGCACGTTCATTTGGCACAGAACACTTTTTTCAGTTTTGAAGTTTTTCATACCTCACAATTTTTTGAGAGATTTGTGTTTTTTCTCATTATTGTTCTATTGATCAACACAGACTTATTCACAAGATTTCATATGTTTTGCACTTATTTTGATACGTGTTAATCACTAAATGTTATGTTTATTGATTTTTATTCATAAATTAGGTTAGCGCACTATTCATTTTTCTCATTGTGTAAAAGACCTATCTACAAGCTATGGTGTATATACTATATATATATATATATATATATATATTTTTGAAAATGTATCAATCCTGATGTACTGACAGCCTAACTCCTTTCTTATGGCCCGTACACATGATCCGAAAATCGGACGAAAAACAACGCTTGTGAAAAGATCGGACGATAATCTGATCGTTAGTACACAGCTTACGAGAGGCGATCACGACAGTTTGCCCGATATTTCCCGGTCGTGCAAGCATAAAAATTTTGATCGTATTATAACACATCGTACGATAATCGTATTATCAGTATGTTGTTCGTCCGAAAAAAATGGTGAGCAGTAGACAGTGCATGAGCAGTAGACAACATTTCCCCTCACACGCTACAGCGTGGTTACGCATACCGGAAGCTTTTGAATCATTGTCCGAGAAAATTCGTATCGTAAGTAACCTCTCCCATTTGCAAATATAATTGAGAGTTCCTAGCAACCAAACAAAAACGGACGGAGCGTCGTCCGATTTTCGGATCGTGTGTACTGGGCATAAAGGCCCTTCAAATGCCAGGACAATACAAATACCCCCAAATTACCCCATTTTGAAAAAAAAAAAAAAAAAGCCTGAGGTATTTAGTAAGAGGCATGGAGTGTTTTTTATTGTTGTCATTTTTAGTCTTGATTTTTTGAAAAAATTAAGAAATTAAAAAAAAAATTGTATTTTTTTACAAATTGTTTTTATATATAGTCACAAGTGCAGTACAGCACCACCATATGACTGCTGTGGCAATGATCAGGGTGATTATTTTTAAATAATTTTTTTAACCTTTTGCCTAACTTGTGGCGATACTAATATGCCTCACAACTGGTGTATGTACATTGGTGGCTTTTGCCACAACAAAATAATGCTGCCGAGGCTGCAGTGGTGACCTCTTCTGAAACCTTGGCAAATCTACCATATGGGCAATTCACCCCACCTACCGGAGGTACAGATCTACTAACAGCCCATTCACACTGATCCAATTTGGACCGCGACTTGGTCCGCCTGACAAGTCGCGGTCCGTCGCGTCCCATAGTGTAGTACAGGAATGGTTCTAATAGGAGCGACACAAGTCGCTCTGACTTAGAAAAAGGGTCCAGTACTACTTCGGGGCGACCCGGAGCGACTTGCATAGACATTCATTTTATGAAGCTGGATGAATTAAATTATTGATATGTTTTTCCCTAAATATATGGCAGCATAAAGATTGGACTATTTCAAACTGGAAATTTGCTTTAGCAATAATGTTCTATCCTGTAAAAGTCTTGACATAGCTAAACCCTGTTTGCTTAGCCTTGTTTTATAATGCATCTCTTAACTTTTTTTTTTTTTTTTTTTAATTATTTTTCTTGTTTACCTTTTTTACTTTTTTTTTTTTTTAACATTCACCAGAGTAGTTCAGTGTCACCGTAGTGAGATTGTTCTACTCAGGGAGACTGATCATTAAGTTGTGTTTTATTTAGCTTTGATTGCTGTTGCAGTAGTGATCACTGCAACAACTTTTTGAACTGCCATGAATAGGATACATTCATGTCAGCTATGATTTCTTATTGTGTGCTGTGAATGACCCACAGCTATCACATGGTACAGGGTGCTGTAAATGGGCCTGGCTTTGGGCCAATCACAGCCTCACTATAGGAATCACAGCTGTTCTGAATGAAATTAATTTATAACAGCTTCACCTAGCAATCACATATTCCCCCCAAGCAGCTCAAAGTGGCCGGGTACAAAGAGCCACTCTGCTGTGTCTGGTGCTATGAGATCACAATGCCAACAAAGCTTTTATAAAAACCTTTAATTTGTCACAGCTGTAAATCCAAAAGTGATGCTGTGATTGACTAACAGTTATCACATGGTACATGTATGCGGTCCAGCTTGCCCCGTGCCCAGGGGTGTTGCTAGGTGAAAAAAAGACTAGGGGCTTCAGCCCGAAGGTAAATTTGATAACCCCTCCCAATCTCCACCCAATTCCCCTCCCTCACCCCTGCCCAATGCCTGGGAACTCAGCACAGGGGCGGTGGAAACCCTTCATAATGGGCACATCAGGTGTACAGACCCGGTAACTTAGCACATGGATGGTGGGAACCCCTCATAATAGGCACAGCAGGTGTACAGACCCGGCACCTCACTACAGGGATGGTGGGAAAACCTCATAATGGGTACAGCAGGTGTACAGAACTCAGCACGGGGAGGGTACAAGTATCCCAATAGCAGGCATCCAAATCAGAGTCCCCCTTTACATCTAATGTCCCCATCAGTGTTCTCCTTTAAATCAGGTATACCCATCAGAGTCCCCCTTTACATCAGATGTCCCCACTAGAGTAATCCTTTACATCATAAGTGCCCATCAGTGTTCCCCTTTACATAAGGGATTCCCTTTTCATCAAGAGCCCCATCAGAGTCCCCTTTAGATCAGGTGTCCCCATCAGAGTCCCCAGTTACATCAGCTGCCTCATCACAGCGCCCCCCTACACAATGTGTCTCCATCACAGTGCCCCCTTATCTAATGTGTCCCCATCACAGTGTCCCCATAACATTGTCCCATCACAGTGCCCCCATTACAGTGTCCCCATCCATGTCACCCCCGTTTTACTCACATCTCTCTTGAAGGCAGCTTCTCCTTCCTCTCCCCAGTCATGTGATAAATGAAATGACATGGGGAGAGAGGAAGGAAAGTCTGCCGGCTGTCTATCTCCCCCTGCAGGCTAGAGGGAGGAGAAAGCCTAACCCTCCCTCCAACAAGTGTCGCAGCTGCAGGAGTGAAATCGCGATCACTCCTGTCATGGAGGAGCAGCACCAGGAGCCCCCCCCCCTCAACTTGTGGTTGAATAGACTGCTGTGGTAAGTAACTTACCTTTTGTGGAGGACGGTGCAGGGCAGGTGCTGGCAGGTGGAGTCGTTGTGGAGTGGACATCTGACTAGCCTGCCACTATTCCATCTGCTCTTAGCTGAGCCGCGCTGCCGCCCAGAGAAGAGGGAGGTGGGTACAGGCGGAGATAATTCTAGGCGCAGAGGAGGAATTTTAAATCCTCCTCCGCTCTGAACACTGGAAGCCTCTCCTGCTGCTGCTGTCACGTGGCCAATTACATCACTGATTGCCAGTGTGACGGCAGCAGGCCAGGCAGTAGAGGCCCAAGGAAGAGAAGGAGGAGGACCATTTTGGACAGCGACACTCGGGGCGAATAATAATAAACAATCCACACGAGACCTGGGGCTTTTTGGGGGCCAAATTGGGGCTAAACCCCCCGTCAGCCCCCCCTCCCAACACCACTGCCCGTGCCACAGTAAATGTATCGTGGCCAGGTGGCAAGCAGTTATTGTACATGTTGACTAAGGGATGATAAATACCCCAAATGCCGAATCCCACCTGATTGGTTATTGTATTTTGCTTGAATGAGTGGTCGACAGTTTTCTGTCTGACTTTTTCGACTATTACATTGACGGATGTCAGGCAGGAAGGGGCTGACAGGGCCCCCCATAAAGCAAATGGTGGCCTGTTCATCAGGAAGTTTTCACAGTATATGGCTTGATGGTGTAAAATTTTACTCTGGCAGGCTACCTGTGCTCTTCACCTTCGCTTGTGGGCAGTTCCTTGCAGTCATCCAATACAATGTAGGGCTGTTGGCATGGTGAGATCATTAAGTGCGACCACGGCCAAGAGCACCTTCTAAAGGAGGCTAAGGCTAAGGATAAGTCACAGGGATGAGAGAGGAGCCTAGCAGAGTAAGGCAGGTTTCACACCTTATTCCTCATCCTTTAGCTTTAACAAGCATTTAGCCCTTGCATTGTTGGTGGGTACAATGTAAGAGTAGTTTTTGTGCCATTCCTGGACTTGAGCTTTAATCCACTTCTGTTTTGGTTCCCCTGTTTTCCAAATAGCAGCACATGCGATAATAGCAATGAGGCAGTGTGACAAATGCAAGTTTTACCCATTTTATTTAACTGTACTCTGAGCTACTCTGTGCAGCTCTAAACACATACATGACAGCCTCATTATGTACAAGCTTATTCAGGACCAACTTGCTAACCTGGCAGAGGAAGTAGCTTTGGGATGCTTTGAATGTACAGCTTTTCAGCTGGTCCTTACACTTTGGCTGATCGTCTTCTGAACCTTCCAGCTGATATCACCACTATTAGCCACAGTGAGTGGGCTTTCTACATGCAGAAATCATCTATTGAGTCACTGACCTATGTGTGAGTGCATTTACTGAATTTTGTATAACAAACTCGCTTAATGCTTACAATTTCATTGCACAGAGCGACCCGAACCTCCTCTTCTCGGGGTCTCCCCACTGGCACTACAGGATCACCCTCTTGTGTGTCCCCCATCATAAGCTGCTTGCTATGGGGGACACATCTGTGGGCTCACTCCCAAGTCTCGACCCAGCCCCCTCAACACAGGATTTGACTGCCATTAGCTCCTGCTGCCTCTGTAAAGCCTATAAGAGTAGAGAGTAACTGCAGACGGGCACAGCACTGGATCGAGTGAAGAGTCAGGTAAGTATAAAGGGGACTGAGAGGGGGAATGCATTAAAGTGATTGTAAACCCCATTCATAAAAGTTGAACTCAGCACATATATATGTACTTTTTTTATTATCTTTCTCCAAAGCTCTAAGTGCCATTTCTCTCTGCTGGTTCATTCTTCAGTTATCAACAAGAGCCACTTCTGACAAGTTCTCCGAAACACAAGATAACAGTAGCTGAAAAGGTGTTGGGGAGGGAGCTTAGAGGGAGATTGGCAGGGACCTTATCTATTCAGATTACAGCTCTGCATGTTCCTTCGTTCCTCTGCCTATGTGGAGGGGGAGGGGGCGTCCCTTTCCTCCAATCAGCTCTCACACAGTGTAAGTCCAGTATCCTCACCTACCCCTATGTGTGAGTGTAGAAATCTAAAGACAGCAGATATACAAGTAAAGCCTATGTAGGATTATTTGTTTAATCTCTGTGTATCATCTGGGGCCAGTCACTTCACTGGGAATATGTAAGGGTTTACACCACTTTAAGGTAAAAAAAATGTTTAGGCTTCAGAACAACTTTAAAGCTCCAGTACAGTAACTTTGACTAAGCAGAGATAATGTCATCAGTCTGCAACTGGCAGAAGGAAGCATTTCCTCTGTTTCCTCTTCCCTGGTAATGGGACTGCAGAATTGTAACTTTGTAGCAAGTCACAAGGTAAGAGGTTGCAGCAGGAAACTGATCAACAACGGCACACGCACCAGAATTTACATCATTGTGTCAGCTCTGAGCCAGCATCTCAGTTGATGCTGGCCTTGGACAATGCCTAAACAAAGCTGTTTGAGAGAAAAGCAGATGCAGACATTTTTATTGTAGGAGACACTGTGATCCTTATAAGAGGAAACAAGTACAATATTCCTATTGTTATCATTATTACACAGAATTTATATAGACCTCAATGGTTTACGCAGTACTTTGCAATATGAAGGTAGACAATCCAGTTGCAATACATTTCAAGACAAGAGGGATGCCTGATTTTTTTTTCTTGAGTCTGTCTCCATTGGTCATTCTTTATGTCTGCTTCTGTTGTGCCACCTGCAGGGGCTGAAGCTTATTAGTGTTAGCTATATAACTCTACATGACTAGGCATGATGGGAATTGTAGTTCCTGAACAACTGGAGGGCAAAAGTTTGAGGACCCCTGGTCTATGCTTTTGCTCAATCCTACAGTGTCCAACCCCAGGCAGTACACTCCTCTAACAACAAAAGATGAACAGGCAAACACCGAAAAAACACTAGGCAGCCAAAGCCTAAATTTGAATTTTAGATGGGCACTGGGTGGTTAAAAAACATTGTAGCTGTAAAAAAGTAGAAATTAACTCACAAGAGAAGATTTGCTATGTTACAAGAAACATCTAGAAATGTTAACTGTCCCACAGCAGTACCCTGAAAAGTGTTTTTTGTCTGGAATTCCTCCTAAAAAATAGAGCAATTCCTGGTATCTGAATGAGCCTAGGCACTCCTGTGCCTACAACATAGCTGTATATCTGTAGAGTATGATCAAGGCATTGCTACCTTTGACAGCTAATCTTATGACATTGGTAGTGAGACTTTGTGAGGTCATATTCTTCAACAAGGGAACAGTTGTGACATGAGAAAGCAAAAGCCCTGCTTCTATCAAGATTGCTGCCTCTTCCAGAGACACAGTGTGGTAAATCAGTTTTTGGAAATGATGAGCTGCAAGAAGACCACCTGGAAATGCTAGAGACTAGTCATTTGCCCTCGGTCTCCTTTTTTTTGGGGTGCACAGCTTCCAGCTTTCAGTTCCCCTTTAATAATGACTAGTTGGACTTCCACAATCTCATGGTTTTGATTACACAGGCATTGCCATCTACCTGATGCAAAGTCAGGCAGAAATTCATTCTTCCGATATCTTCCCAAACCTTAAAAGGTCACTATGAGGTGGATTTTGTGGTTAATATTTTTTGTCGTCTTTTTAGTTTGTTTAAAATCACTTGGTATAAAAAACATGGTTTATCAAGTATTAGTAATTTATACCAGAATTATAAGCCATTTTTGTACTAAAAAGTATTGTGCTCTTCTTTTGCTAAAATCTGTGACCTAAAATGCCATTCAATTTACTGACAATTCTGTATTCAAGTCTACTTTGGAGACATTTACACAATGCAGATGAAAAACAGAACAGAAACTGCTTTGGGGGTGTAGTGTTTAAATAAGGAATTGTTATGCTCAAAGAGTCCCACACCATTTGCAATTTGCATATGAAGGAACAAATTTGGTTTAAATTACTATTGTCAACACTAAAGGAATTTTATTCGAGAATAGAATCTGCTCAGTCTGATTTTACTTAGCAACACTACAGAAAATTATACACTGTTTAGTAATTTGATTCTCTGCACTGCTGGGTGCTTAAAACCTGGTTATCACTGGCAATGAGATTTCCAATGATGCAAACTCCATTAAGCTAGCTTTCTGGCATTTCTATAGAGAGTGCCTACGGTTTCCAATTCTGTACATGTCTACACATTATAACTGCTATTCATTTAGTGCCTAAGTGTACCAGGAACAGACATCAACTGAAAAGATTTGAAGCATCTGCTGTTGGGAGCTATGGCACACACTACTCAAAAACAACACTCAGTTTTCTCAGGCTATTTACTTTCTAATCAACTCCCACCACACAAGATGAAAGGAATATACAAAAATGGAACAATGTAGAACGTTTACACATTTCCTTGGAGAAGCAGCTAGGAATGGATATTTATAATCTCCACTTTTAAAAAGACTGCCATGGGTCAATAAAATCTGCTAGAATTTGCAGTTATTTACAGGTGATGGCACATTACCTGCAGCAGCCTGCAAAATCCTACTGTGATGGTTAAATCTAGGGAGGTTTTGGCAGGCAAAGCATTAGTACTTTGAGAGCTAAGGCTTGCCTGCCCATTTCTATTGGCTGAGGAGGGTGCCCACCATAGCGATGGGCCATTTGGAATGTAAGGTTTGGGCCAATTGGCTATGGGGTTGGGGTTAATCAGCAATTTCAGACACTACCTAGAAGTAGGTGCCTGCATTTCACACCTACAACCGTTTTCCAACCGGCTTCCCCTCAACAGAGCCATTTTCAGAAATATTAGGCCTTACCTCACAGAAGTAGTGTGTATACCCTCAAAATGTCTAAAAGGTAAAACTGCAGAATATTAGATACCCATTGGTAATTGATTTTAAAAAAAAAATGGATTGGTACATATTTAGCCCATTACTGGCCATGTCACTACCGTTGTATAGCCCCCAAATCATCCATAAAAAAAAAGGTGCTGCCACCCTAAAAACTTTTCTATATTGCACATTCACTTAAATCTTAAACTGAGGAAATCTCCTAGACTCTCAGTGTCACTTGGGGGAATGCTAGCTCTCTGGCTATCATACTCCTGCTTTGGCTCCAATGTCTGAACCACGAACCTAAAACAAATAAAGAGATAAGGAATTCTGGCACACTTCCTGAAACTTTTTTACAGCATGATTATACCAGGTCAAAAAGGCTAAAAAGTATGCAGGTCAGACTCAGGCAGGCAATTAGTATTATCAAAAAAACGATCAGTGATGGCAGCCACATATTTCTCTCATAAGATAACTTTTATGCAAGTCCATGGGCAAATCTGTGATTAAATACATACAATGCTATATCTAGCTGGCTTAGAAGACATCTATATCTTAATATCAGCAGTCAATCAGCAAGCATTCTAAGGCGAATTATCAATATAGGGAAAATCCACAAAACTATTGTAATGTTACTTTTCTTTAAGAATATTGGACCCAATTTAAAAAAAAATGCTATGGTCTATAAACTGTTTCGATTTACAATCAAATACTTTTTGATTTAGACTATTTTATCCTGTAAGGTTATTCGGTAACACTGCCAAGACACCTAGCCATTGATTTTTGTACTTTTAGGGTATGAACATCGGTTAGGGTATGGAAATATTATATTTTATTAGCCCTCATGTACAGTGCACAATTAAATAATCCAAGGTAAATATTTATCGATCATAATAAGGAAGGCATATTTCCTGAGCTGCCACTGATATCTCTGTTTAGATCATGCTTCACTGCATTGCTCATCATAACAGAAAGTAAGGTATGAATCATAATGGAATGAATCATTTAAAAATGAAGCACACAGTCATGAGTGTTGAATGTAGTGTAACCTCCAAGGATAGCAGAATGAATGAAGTTATTACTTAATTTACAAGGATAACTGTATCTGCATAGCAGATGATTGAAATAGGGTTTGCATATTAAATACCACCTTCAGTGCTGAAGAAAATAAATATTTTATAAATAAATGCATTAATGTTTGCTTTGACCAAATATTATGTAATGATAATTTTGGGTTTAGGTATATTTTATGCAATGTTAACTTTAGGGTATGTGTAAAGGAGAATGTTTGGTCATTCATCAGTAGGGATGTGCTGTCCTCTACTGTGTATTTGTAAATGACTGTAAGAGCCCATTCAGACTAGCGCAACACGACTTTGGGGGGCGACCTGTGAAGTCGCGTGCACCGCGACTTCGGCGCGACTTGCAGAGATTTTACATAATGGAAGTCTATGCAAGTCGCCTCCTGGTCGCCCTAAAGTAGTACAGGACCCTTTTTCTAAGTCGGAGTGACTTGTGTCGCTCCTATTAGAACGGGTCCTGTGCTAATCAATGGACCGCGACCGAGCGCGACTTGTCAGGCTGACAAGTCGCCCGACAAGTCGCGCTAGTCTGAATGGGGTCTAAATGTATTATGTATGCACTTCCTGTCCCTGTTTCAGACATGTCCTACCCAGGGGAGTTGCTGCTGTTGATTATTCACCCAGACCAGAATCAGAGACCATAATGCCAGTATTCCTATGTTCTAATAGTTTAACTATTTTCTGAAGTTTTGAAGTTTCTAAATCCTTGAAACAGAAGCATCTCTGTCATTGTTTTCTCACATGCAGTCCAAGACTGTGCCAAGACTGCTGCCACTTGCTGATGTTGCTCAACAGGGCTGTTAAAAACCTGAGTTTTGGTGTAGAGGGGAGGAGGCGCCTCTCCTGCTGCAGTAGGGGTTTCCATTACAGAACAGAGCTCGGCAAGAGATCATTCTAAGTGGAAAGAAGACTGAAAACTGTTCAACATGGATCAAATCTTCAAGCACTTTGCAATTCTTGGTCAAATGTGCATAGCAAGAGGAAACCACACACTGCTTGGAAGACCTCTTGAAAGAATACAACTGATGTTTCCATACATCTTGGGACACTTTCCTAAAAAAGCGTGGCAGGCTTTTTCATTAATTTGGAAGCCATTTGACTCTGGTAAGCAGCCATTTCCCCTCTTTTTCAGGGTCGGTGTCCCTATTCACTAAGGATTTGGGAAGACTGGCTTTTTCATGCATACTGGTACTTATTGTGCATTTTTTATGGAGAAGGTTTGTTTAATCACCGGCATTTATTTATTTTGCACCTTCCTTTATGGACACTTCACAAACTTTTATATACATTAATATTTACATTTTAGGAGTATGGTTTATCAATTTGTATAATTTACTAGCGCTGCAATTATATATGTGTGTGTGTGTGTTAGTGTTTTTTATTTTGGCCTGTGCTAGCTGCTATTCTTTTCCCAATATTTAACTGCCATTATTATATCTAGCGCAGATTTCTCCTGTTTTAAGTCTGTGATAATGTATGCATGTAGTGGTCACCTACCAGTATATTAGTGGATCAACCTGGTATTGAAATAGAGTTTATAAGCAGCTATTGTTATTTTAGGTAACCCCGACCCTCAGGATTCTATAGTTTTAGCTTAGGACTAGATAATCAGCATAGGCTAGAGCCAGTTTAGGTATCAAACAGCCACTTCTGGTAGTTAAAGGTCCAGGCTGCAAGATAGATTAGAAACTATTAGGGACTAAGAGTAGAGGGGGTAACTCTGAGTTCTAGTGCCACACCAGCGAGAATCTGCATTTCAGGATGGTTGAAATTGATTTGATCTCCCAATCACCACTGATCTTGTCTTCAGATTTCTATTACGAGGATGGATGCCGAATCGTGACTATCCTCAGGGGCCCCTACAACTGAACTTTGCTACAACATTCATCTGGAGGCATCTTTATGAATAACTATATATACTCAGGTATATGTTCACAATTCTACCAGGACTCTTGTTATGAGTGTTGTTGTTATATGTATGTACCTTTTCCAATATAAAGCTTATTCCATACTGGTGTGCATTGTTTTAGTTAGTTATATGCTGGTTACAGTAGTTATTCTACTCCCAATTATTTTGATTAGATTACTGGTTAATTTCCCAGGAAGGGAATCCCTTTTGTTTACAGAGGCCCTGTCCTGGGTGGAGGCACTGCCAACGTTATTATCAAACCCACTCTTCCCCTTAGCAAAGGTTCTGGTTTTCCTATTTGCCTACAGTTTTTGAGCAATATTTGGGGAAAAACATTTTTTATATCCCCCCCCCCCCCCCAAAAAAAAAGGACTACTTGCTATACCACCTAAACCAAAACCGCCTATACTACACAAATTCTTTTCTTTTCATTAAACTTTGTCCTTTTTGCATGTGACTGCTGTAAGGAAAAAAGCTTTTGAAAAAAAAAAAAAAAAAAAGTTTGGCATCACTTACAGGTATTTTTTGAGACATCTTCAAAAGTTTAGCTTATAACACTTGCACTCATATGCCACTTTATTAGCTATACCTATTAAGTATACATAGGGGAAATGGGGTATACAGTCAACAACGCTCAGATACAGTATGCTGTGGTATCAATTATGACAGCTAGTCAGAACTGCTGACAGAAGAGAATATGGAATCCATGGATTTTTGATGTACACAACAACAGATTCTAAGCCTACACTCTCTCTGCATGTCACAGCAAATTCCTCAAACTGGACCTTTTTCATATTGTAGCCTCATTTTTCTGTTCTTAGGGGATAGAAAGTAACACCCAGCATGTTGTCCTGCTGCTGTAAACCATCTTCTGCAAGGGTTGACCTGTTGTGTGTTAAAGACAATCTTCTGTTGTAAAGAATATTTAGTCAAGTAATTGTTGATTGACTGTGAAAATTGAACAGGTCTAGTCATTATACAATAGCCTCTTTCACAGGTGCTTTTGCCCGAAGAAGAGAGTCTCTTAGATCATACATTCTTCTCATTCTATTGTTTGGATGAGCTGAATGTCTTGAACATGTCTCCATGTACCATCGCAGACCAGAAGCAAGCAAAGCAAGCAAATGCTCTTCTCTTGCTCGAACAAAATCCCATTTTAAGGAGAATCCCCTTCTAAAGGGATTCTAAAATTCTGTCCACTGAGATTTTTGATTGGGTGATTTTGTGCTATTCAATTAAGAAATGTATGGGAATAACTGCACCAAGACATACAACCAGCATAAATATCTTCATTGAAGTGCCATAGGGATACTTGCACACTCAGGGGATGCAATTTAAAGATCTTGCTGAATGCTGATCTCAGTTGTTTCAGCAGGAGCTTGAAAGGGTCTCTGATTACTGCAGAAGTCTATCAATATTTTAAAGACTTGGAAATTGATTGCAGACGATTTTAAAATAAACTGTAAAATACTATTGCTTTGGTCAATCAAAATGCAAAACATAATGGGATAAAATAAATCAGTTCGGAGGCTATAACTTTAGCCTCGCTGAAATGGTAGGTAATCTTGAGGTAGTCCGTGAAAAGGACAATTAAAGATGGGTGTACTTGCGCACTGCTATGTTGTGCTATTAAAGCAGTGTTCCGGCCTCCCCTTCCAAAAATTAAAAGTCAGCAGCTATACATGGAATCCAGAGATATCAGCACCGCAGCCACTGTTTCTAACGGCTGTGGGGTGCTGCCGGTAAGGGAACCCCAGCAGTGGAGCCTTGTGCCTTCGCGTTCCGGTTCCTACTGTGCATGCACGAAGTGCACTACGCTCTCTTACTGGCCCTGGCAGCAGGGGGAGGAGGAGGAGGGGGCCGAACTTCTGACGTACCTCGACGTGGCAAGAACCGCCGGAAGTAGGGAACAGGTACCTGTCAAAAACAGGTACCCGCTCCCCCTTGAAAGGTGCCAAATGTGACTTTGGAGGGGGGAGGAGACTGATAAGCAGAAGTTTCACTTTTTGGCGGAACTCCGCTTTAAGTGCTATAAGACTACAAAACTTACAAAGCTGATTGCTCACACTTATACACACTCTCTAAACATGTATCAATGTGAAAAATTATATTAAAAAATGGTGCCCTTAGGGGGATAGGAAGGCACGTGACCCCCTGAGTAAGCCACGTGACCCTGTGGCATAATGCGCAAGGGAGAGGCCAATCTGTCATCACACTAAGACATGCATTGTGAGCATACCATTGTAATACGGTCAGATTGTCTTATATACACATTGTGCGAATTTTTACATTTTTTACATTTTAGTGCACTTTAAGCACCAGGAAAATGTGAGTGTTTTTATATTTAGTGTCCAATACCCTGGTTGTTTTAAAGATAAAGCACTATGTCCAGCTTTCTCTCTTCATGATTTGGGCGTATGGAGATACGTGTAAGAGTAGAATGATTCTAAACTCAAGACTGCCACCAAATGAGTAAAACAGCATAAAACAGATCCCCATAGAGGGACAAAAGCTCATGTAGATTTTTAGACCATTGGTTAGTCTTATCCCACAGGTAAGGGCACATTGGATGAGGGGATTATTATTGGTGTACGTGGATGATTGGAGTATATAGTGGTGAACACTAATTAAGAAAGCAGCTGTTTGGATATGTGAGCACAAGCTTCTTTTTTATTAAAGACTGAGCATATGCAAGACAATTCATACCAAAGGACACTTAATGGACTGATGTATTGTTTGTTCTGTTTTGTTAATGCTTTATATGGTTTGATATGATATGCTGATTTTGAAAATCCTGTACATCCTGTGAATGGCAGCATTACCAAGCGAGCAACTCCCAGTTAGTGTGCTGAGGTGAAGCCACATGGGACAGGACAGGGACCAGGAATATCATGACTATCACTGTAGTAGCAATGACTGCTATATCGATTGCCAGCTTCCCTAGTGGCCCTTTAGATATGGAATCTGCATACATACATTGTGACAAGCTGGTAAGTATGCAATAAAGATAATACCTGGAATTAAAGTTATTGTAAACCCTTACATGTATCCAGTGAAGTGACCAGCCTCGGGTGATTCACATAGATGTAACAAAACCTTCTACATAAGTTGTATCTGTTGATTTGCTTTACAGTCTTCCAAAACACATGCATGTCTCAGTTCTGAAAGGGGGGGGATCTAAAGTCTCACACTGCAGAGCTCAGTGAGGAGAGCTCTGAGCACTAATTGGTGAGAATGGACAACACACCCTCCTCAGTACACAGGGAACATGCACAGCTGTGGCTGTCAATCACAGACTGTGTGCTGGAGCTCTCCTCCCCAACACAAATTATTTCTTCGATTAGGGAAAATCTGTCAGAAGCGACTCATGCAGATAACAGAGGAATGAGGCAACAGAGAGAAATCACACTTTGTGCTTTGAATAGAGACAATTGCATTTTAGAGGGATGTATTTTTTTTTTCTTTTATATTTCATGTCAGAGGATTACAACCACTTTAAAGAAAATGGAAAGAATTTCTACAAAGTAAGGTTTAAATGCTGCCCTCCCTCGGTCTTTACTAATGCTGCACCCTGTATGTAATAATAAGCAGTGTAAATACCTTTTTTTGAATCTCTTTTCAGCATTCATATGACCGCATAGCTCCGGGTGGTTGGTGGCTGCTGCAGATGGTGGGAGGAGACATGACAATTACTAGATCATTGGTGCTCATGAGGCAACGTCACTGCACTGGGAATTCTTTGCGGTTTTCAGTGCAGCGGCTGCCCAGCACCTGGAGCTGTGCAGTCATAACTGCTAGTCAACAGAGTCAAAAAAGTATTTACATGGCTTCATATCACATATGGGTGCAGCATCAGTAAGGGCAGAGGGAGAGCAAAATGTAAAGCTTACTTACTGTATCCTTTCCTTCTTTTAAAGAAGGAAAGGATACAGTAAATAAGCGATCAGCGATTTTTAGCGGGACTGCGATATTGCGGCGGACAAATCTGAAACTGACACTTTTTAGGGATCAGTGACACCAATACAGTGATCAGTGCTAAAAAAAGATGCACTGTTACTGTATAAATGACCCTGGCAGGGAAGAGGTTAACACCAGGGGCAATCAAGGGGTTGGGTGTGCTCCTAGGGAATGCGTTCTAACTGTGGGGGGAGTGGATGTACTAGAGGAATTTTTAAAATGTCTTTATTGAATAGGTTTTATAGCAGAAAGTTATTATATATATATATTTTTTTTTTTTTTTTTCAAAATTGTCGGTCTTTTTTTTGTTTATAGTGCAACAAAACAAAAAAAAAAAAAAAATGCAGAGGTGATCAATACCACCAAAAGAAAGAAAGCTCTATTTGTGGGAAAAAAGGACATCAATTTTCTTTGGGTACAGCGTTGCACGACCGCACAATTATCAGTTAAAGTAACGCAGTGGCGTATCACAAAAAATGGCCTGGTCATTAAGGAGGAAAACCTTGCGAAGCTGAAGCGGTTAAGCTAGACATCACCTGTGTGCATACTGTCAGTTCCAGCTACATCATTCAAACGAAAAACATTTCCCCATTACAGCCTGTTGCTGAAAATAAAAAAAATAAAAAAAGAGGAGGGCTCCTCCTTGTGCCTATACTTGTAAAGTGCATGAAGTATAAAACAAACCCAACATAAAAAGGGAATCTTTATTCCCCACAAAAAATGCCAGTCAGATACAACTACTTCTGTAAAACAAAAACACCAAATACCTAGCCTCAGTACCAAACAGAGGTAAGCTCAACCCAGCGCAAGGGTAACCTCAACCAAGCCCAAGGTTAACCTCTAACCTCAACCAAGCACAAGGGTAACCTCAACCAAGCACAAGGGTAACCTCAACCAAGCACACCTCAACCAAGCACACCTCAACCAAGCACAAGGGTAACCTCAACCAAGCACACCTCAACCAAGCACAAGGGTAACCTCAACCAAGCACAAGGGTAACCTCAACAAAGCACAAGGGTAACCTCAACAAACCACAAGGGTAACCTCAACCAAGCACAAGGGTAACCTCAACCAAGCACAAGGGTAACCTCAACCAAGCACAAGGGTAACCTCAACCAAGCACAAGGGTAACCTCAACCCAGAGCAAGTCTTCAAGGTACTCAAAACTGTCTCAACTCTGGACCAATAACGCCATAAAGAATCCCTTATTATACTGGCATGACCTGAACAGTGAAGTCCTGGAACGCAGGACAGGTAGTCATGGCCAAATTCAGGATTGTCACAGAGAAAATACCTGTACAGTTCATTAACTGGAAACCTGCACTGCTTGGCTAACTGAAGAGCTTTTCAGGATTTCCACATCTGGCTTGCATCTACCAGTAGTTGAAGACAAGTGGAAAAACTTCACAAATTACAGGGCTGTTGCAGAGACACCACCAGTATAAAATGTGAAAAAACTATACTTATTGGCTGACTGGAGAGTCTTTAGGGATTTGAACTGGAATTCCAGCTTATACCCAACTAGTCTTAAAATTCCCCCCAACATCTATGCTACTAACCCGTGTGAAAGGATGTATATACTTACCTATTTTCAGACGGCTTTAGTCCAATCACATTATCCAGCTCCCCTGTGTCAGCTAGCGTGGCTTCAGGACAGAGGAGGTAGTGCCAACAGTGGATAGGCCATTAAAGCCTATGGGGGCTCTCTTTTCTCCCCTGCAGATGCCGTTGGCTGACACAGTGGAAATCACCTGACTGCACCAGGTTAGCCATAAAACAGGGAAGTATATACATCTTTCCTATACAGGTTAATCAGCATAGGTGTTAAGAAGGGGACAGTTTTAAGGCTAGTAAGGTGTTAAGCTGGAATCAAACTAAAATACATCCAGCAAGAATCTACCAGTAGCTCTCACTGTTGGAAAAAAATCATCTAGATAAAACACAGAACACCAGAGTTAAGGAAAACTACCCTGAGGACACTAGCAACAAAACTGGGCCATGCTGGTTGTGGGCCAGGTAATCATGTGCTGGGTAATAGTTTTTTTGTTGCCAGTGTCCATTTCCCCATGTAGGAGGCAGTGTACTGTATCTGGAAAGCGAAAACCTTGTTTCTCAACCAGGGTACCATCCTCTATCCCACAACGTGCATAGGATCTAGTTTGCACTATGTCAACTTATAATGCTGACCCTGGGCAGGTGGGTAGGCAGCCAGCACCATGAAAACCAATGATGCTCTAGGGTCAGGACTTATGGTATTTGTTGCTATGGCGATGGCAGACGGCTCACCCACACCATTGCAACACATGACTCTGTTCCATGACAGGTGGCATGCAGGGCTTACCCTCCATTCAGGAAAGGACAGAAGTCTGCCTACTCCAGACCAACTCTGATGTTGAAGTGGAACTTTATTTAGAAAATGAAGTCCTGCTAGATCACTTCAGGGTGGCTCATATTTCAGGTGTAGCTATGTAAAAAATTAACAATGTGTCTATACTGTTTAAAATCTAGTAATACACTGTCTCACCCTGCTCGGCACATGCTCAGTTGCTCTCCATTTTAGGCATTTTTAGGCACTGCTGAGTTTTTAGAGGCCAATCTGCTGACAGCCTTTAGGCTCCTTTAACACATACGGACCATTCGCCCGTTTTTCATTCATCCGTTGATGGATAGAAAATGGACATCAATGCATTTCTATGGAAAAATGGATGTAAATGGATGATCATTCATTTACATCCGTTTTCATCTGCTTCTGTCAACATCAGTTTTTTTGAACGAATGAAAGCCCTATTTTTCATCCGTTAAAAAACAGATGAAAATTGGATGACAAAGGATAACACTGGATGAAAAACTGGCAACGGATGAAAAACGGATGACAACTGATGACAACGGATAAAAAACGGATGTGAAACTGATGTTGACTGAAAAGACTGATGACAAAAAAATGTGTCTAAACTGATGAAATGAACGATCCTTATGTGTGAAAGGGGCCTAAGGCCCCTTTCACACATGCAGTCCGTTCAGTTCATCAGTTCAGTCACGTCAAAATGTATCAGTTTTTCATCAGTTTTTCGTCCTTTTTCATCCATTTTTTTTACATCCACTACCAATGCAAAAACGGATGAAAAACAGATGAATGGACAGCATGTGTGAAAGGGGCCTCAAGCGCAACTAAACCCTTCTATCCTTTACAGCCCAGGGCGCTGCTTCTGTTTAAACTGCAACTGCCATGGTGCAGCACATGTGATCAGTTATGGCCCCTGCCATTTGAGGATTTGACAGTTTGGTTGAGGACACAAGCAAATGTGACGGTTAGCAACCCTGGCATTCCAGGAATGTAGGTTTTTTGAAACCGTTAAATTGATGGGTTTAGTTCTGCTTTATGATTTGCTGCTGTTTGGGGTCTCTGGGCTTCTGAAAATTGGCATCCTCCAGCAAGAAGCAAGTTCTTATAGGTAAAGTTCCACTTCAAGCAGAAACAATGCGATTTAGGTTTCTCTGTGATGGGGAGCTGTGCGACTGGGGACACTATGTAATTGGGGAACTTTAAATGTGATGGGGGAACTCTGTGGTGATGGTAAGACTTTGATGTGATGGAAGGACTTGTATTGGAGGACTTTGATACAAAGGGGTTACTATGATGTAATGAGGGGCTCCCATGTATAAGCAGGGCTTTAATATCGTGGGGAGCCTATGATGTGATGGAGGCTTCTGAAGAGAAGTGAATTTCATCAAGGTGCTTGTCTGCTTTGTCAAAGGCTCAGGTTTCCCATTAATAAGGAACATTTACTTTTCAGACTGGGGTGACTCTTGATTTTGCATACTTTTAAAGGGTGCCCTGACTGAAAAAGATTTGGGAAATGCTGGGCTAAACATTTCCTGAGTCCCTCAATGGACACATTTAGCATCCTTTTGGTGGTATTTGATGAAACATAAGTGAAGTTTGCGTTATGCTAATTGCACACAAGATGTTTGGAAAACTGCTGTAAATTTTTTTTTTCTACAAATACATGTGCAACATATGAAAATGCTTGTGTGCTGTCAGCCTTAAAAAGTAGTTTATCTTGTAATGGGTTACACCAATACATTTGCTCAGATATCAAAGGAAACTGACAGCAGATGCATTCTGCCAATATCTCTCTAGAAACTATGCTGCCCTGACATTTGAATTATATGCAGTTCCTCCATCTACCATGAAATGTCAGAAGTATTTAATATTTAGTTCACTCCTTTAATGTAATTTAGAAAGTAGATACATCTTCACATTATAAAAATTTGACACCCATCATATTTCTTGTTAATATTTTCCATATTATAGATTTCCACAACCCCTAAATTACCAGTAATTATTCATTTTAAAACACTACCTTCTATGAACCTTCCAAGAGAATATTCTGCTTAATTATACCAGGAATGTAAAATCCCAACCCAAGACACCTCCATGAAATTACACAGCAGGTTAAAACCCTAAATTAAATGCAATAAAAGTGAGTATCAATCATAGCTTAGATGTCTCACACGAGCATTATGTGCTAATATTAGGTATGACTTTCAATATGAGATTGTTTGACACAAACCCAGTTTATTCAGCTGGTGCTTTACCAAGTAACCAACAGTTAAATGGACACCACAGTCCTAAAAAAAAAAAGCTGTAGTGCCACCATTCTCCTTTCTGTGCAATCATTCCCTGGTTCTTAAAGTCCTCCGTGTAATATGACGGCATTTTGTGAAGTCGGAAATAGCATCTGCTACTTTTCAAAAGAATTTCAGATCATTCTTTTTTCACGCCTAGAGTCTGCCACACCTTTTTTGTGTTATTTAAACACCCAGTCCACCAACTAACAGTGTTTGTTATGGGACACTTCCATAGCAGCAGATAGGAAACAACTGATTTTAAACCTTTGGCTATAGATTTTTTTTTTCTGCCTCTACACGCCCCTGCCTCTAAACTTCTCTAAACGACTATGTGTGTGTAGTGATGTGATAATTTATTTGCCCATCTTTCAAGTGTGTATTCCTGTTATGCAGGGTTTGTTTTGCCCTTTGTCAATATGGCTGCTGTGCTTTCTTTCTCTCTCTGCAAGAAGGATGAGGTTATCAAAAAGGGCAGAGCAAGGATTGCTGGGTAAGACTGGAAAATGAGAACACATGAGGAGACACAGACAATTCCTGCTGAGAGAACAGACTGTAAGTGCTGTAACATCCCCTCACTGAGACACACAGACATTGCTAATGATTTCATGTTCCTATGAGGAAAATATCTTATGTTGTATGGTTCATTAAATGTTATTAATTTAATACATGGACATTTAAAAATTCTGCTGTGTGGATTATTGTCTATATGGATATGTTTTCTCAATTGGGATTTCACTTGCTAATCACAAGCCCTGATTGAGTGGAGGCATTGGCGCTTACTATAAATCCTGTCCTGATCACACAGATTATATAGACTCTGCTCCTAAATACTACACAGGTGGCGTCATCATACCCCAGTAGCCGCCAAGAGTGATTAAAATAGCGCTACATGTGGATGAACAAATAGGCTAACATGCAGGGGCATTTAGAGTAAGGAAAAAAAAGTCAAATGCTCCTAGGAGCAGCAGAAAAAGTCCAATGTGCATGAGGCGTTATACACACATGTAAGTAGATTGTTTATTGCAGTACTAGTTGGTTTGTAAAAAGAAAAAAGAAAACAAGGAGCCATGTCAGTGTGAGTTAAAAAACAACACCACTTTATTCCAATATCCACTTACATCTGAATAACTTGCAGACTGCATGTAGAGGTGCTGTGGTATCGGGTGTGGTAATCCACAATAGACAGGGTGGACTGGAGGGCTGCTGAAGATGTCTGGACCCACTGAAGATGATAACGGGAGCTAATCGCATTTGCAAACTCCAAAGCTCCCACTGCCGAGTAACCAAAGCTAAAACGGTCCGATAGAGAGACCATCGCTCACACAAGTCCAGACCCGCAGCATGAGAAAGCAGGAGAATGGCGGAGTCACAGACTCTGATTCACCACTACTGGCTGCAACAAGGCAGGGCATATAATGTGGGGAGAGGGTGGGCCGCAACAATTTTCCGAGGCCCCGCCAAATTTTTTAGCTCATACCTCACCTCTCTGTCCAGTGGAAAAGACAGCAAAAAGAAAAGAACGAGAAGAGGCAGATGAGGTGGGAAACAAACAAGAGACATCACACAGAGGCACTATAGATACAATAAAAATATTCAACCTTTCTTAGCATACAGTGTCTGTTGAGGAGACCTCCATCCTTTAGAAAGGTCTAAATTTCGCCCCAAGTAATCCTCCCAACCCCTTTGTTTTGTTTAGGGATTTCAACAGCTTCATTTGTAAGCTCACCTTAAAAAGATTTTTCCATATAAAAATCTTCTCACAGTAGCATTCTGTTCACTTCCTCCTTTGGACCTAGCGATGATCTTTTGAGTGAGGAAGATCTCAAGGCTTTGGAGATTTTGTAAGAATTACAGTCTGAACAGTTGTGTAATGATTTTCCCTCATGCACACCTATGTAATTTGCCTCGATTGTACACACGGATTTCAAAGCACCCTCCACCTTTTATACAACACCCACAAAGGGCTCGTTTAGTTGAAGGAGGCGGGGCCCGGAAACTAGTTGCGGCCCACCACCCTTTCCAGCTTGTGTGCCATCTTGCTGCAGCCAGTAGTGGTTTGTGAGAGCCTGTGATGCCGCAGTTCTCCTGCTCTCTCATGCAGCGGGTCTGGACTTGTGCGAGCGGTGGACTCTCTATCGGCCAGTTTTATCTTCGGTTACTCAGCGGTGGGAGTCTTGGCGTTTGCTAATGCATTTAGCACCAGTTGTCATCTTCAGCCAGTACAGACATATTCAGCAGCCCTCCAGCCCACCCTGTGTACCGTCTTGGATTACCACACACGATACCACAGGACCTCTACATGCAGTTGCAAGTTATTCAGATGTGGATATTGGAATAAAGTGTTGGTTTTACTTGCACTGTCCTGGCGCCCTGTTTTCGCTTTTTTTTTTTTTGTTCTGGAGGGAATCCCATACCTCAACAAGGAGCTGTCCAATCATCACCTGCCTTTTTTCCCAATTGACCTTTTTATTCTGCTGTTCCCATCAGTCTGCATATTTTTACTTTCCTTTTTATTTCCATTTAATCACATAAAGATCTCATCTGTCAGTGAGTGCTGACTTAGCTGGTGAATTGTTTGCACTAGTTAATTTGTGGCTGGCCCAAGCTGAGGAGGGGGAAAGAATGAAGTGTGCGTGTACAGTTCCCGGGCTTTTCGGTTCCAGCCTACCCATCTGTTAATTTTAAAAGGGGGAAGGCAGAGGGCTCTTCACCCACTGTTGACTGTTAATGCTGTGAATTAAGACTGCTGTGCCTTACAGTCCTGTTGGAAGCACCAGGGATCCAGAGAACAGCCAGCACCCAGAAAATGCCAACGTGGCCTACTACCTTGTAGGGGTATGCCTGGGCAATCATTCACTTATAGTTAGGGTTAGGAAATGGACTCTTCACATTAAACTGCATTACTAAAAGACTTCTCAGTAAAGTTGTATCAACTGTTCTAAGGCTGGTCTGATGTTATTCAAAGGGGTGCATGTTGGTTCAGGCATATCAAAAGAATCAGGGTCTGTAAAGCACAAAAGGTTATGAAGCTCAACTGTTACAAACAATGTAACTTTACAAGGCAAGGAGGAGAAATGTAGTTGCTAAGAATAACCAAGCACAGTTCAAAAGACACAAAGCAACCAGCCATTAGGCGTGGTACATGGTAAAGGTGACAGGTCCACCAGTAGCGAGGGGGTCAGTAATCTAGCTCTCTCCCTAGCGGTAGATTTCCAGTAGTGTTACAGAGATTCATGGACTGGTCACATAGGTACTGGAAGGATGAAGTTAAGACGCATGAGGTTTGATACTAGGAGTGAGGTAACAGAGGTATGCTGGACTGTTCTTAATGAGTACCTTCCATTATTATTATAAAAATTGCAACAAAGGGTACTTTTTAGAAATGTTTACCAAGACTTTTTAGTCTTCGCATACCTTACTTTTCTCTTCCTCCTCATTTTTCTCAAGGTGGGCATTTTTACTAGAGGAACGTAAATCCATCTGCCTTTACTTCCTGGCTCTCTGAGCCTGCTTCCTGGCATATGTGACAGGAACTTCCCAGGATGCATTGGTACATCACCAGTGCCTTTTTTAACCAGGAAGTAGAAGGGAGTCATTGTAAGTAAAACCAAAACATGTTTAACTAAGGAATGTAAGAAATCACATCAGCATGTTGTGAAATATACTGCTGTGATTTTTGTGAAAAAATGGAGGGTCTGCTTTAAAGTGGTTGTAAACCCTTACAAATACCCAGTGAAGTGACTATCCCCAGGTGATAAACAGAGATGAAACAAATCCTCTTCCATAAGTTGTACCTATTTATTTGCAGTCTTCTCTTTTCTACATCCGTTCAATGTCCAGATTTTATAAAACTTTTCTGAGCTGTCAGAAAAAAGAGGTCAGAGAGCTGAAATCACACTCTGCAGAGCTCAGTAAGGTGAACTCTGAGTGCTTAGATAGGATAGAAGGGACAAACACAGCACACAGGAACAGAGTTGAGACTGTCAATCAGCTGGAGCACCCTCCCCTGTCACCTTTTTTCTCTTGGTGTCAGGAAAGCTTGTCAGAAGTGACTCATGCAGATAGCGGAGGAACAAAACAGCAGCCAGAAATGACATGTAGTGCTCTTAATTGAGACAAGCATACTTTATAGAAGAATATGCTAAGTGAGGGCAGGCCTGATTATACAGTGTTTTCACAGAACATCATCACATTCATAGCACAAGAGTTCAACTGGTCTGTTAAGGATCTTAAACATTGTTATGTTAAAGTAAAGTATTTTGCACTACATGTCAAACCACTTGACAACCCTTGCATGGCGGGTTAAATGACACAATGCCAGAGGCAGCTCCTGAATACAAACAGTATCCACTGGAAACAGCTGATACTTGACCCAAGAATAGAAGTATACACTGCAGTTCACATCTGTTTGTATGAACTCAAACAAACAATTACAGACAGAAGATCACCGCAAGGCTTGGTGCTTACATTTCGGAGAGTGTGATGGTATGTCTAATACAGTCTGTCATAACACTGCTCAGTTTTTCCTGATTTGCCATAAATATATATTTTTTGCAAGTTAAAAGAGAAGGCACCCTGCAGGCATTCAGATATATATACTCCTGCCTTCTTTAAACAGGTTTAAGGGGAAACATACAGAATAATCCACATCAGCGCTTGCTTTTTCTTGCAAATTTCACCAGACACAAACAGAGGACAAAAGGTAAAATCTGAAGCACCTTACATACAACTAATCAGTACCTGGACCTTCCATAAAAATCAAGTTTTCTGTGGACAATTTTCTGCATCAGTTTTTGTATCTCTATGCTAACCACTTGCCTACTGGACACTTTTACCCCCTTCCTTCTCAGGACAATTGTTAGCTTTCGGCGCTGTCACACTTTGAATGACAATTGCGCGGCCATGCAACACTGTACCCATATGAAATAAAAAAAAAATCCACACAAATAGAGCTTTCTTTTGGTGGTATTTAATCACCACTGTGTTTATTATTTGTTAAACAAATGAAAAAATATAGAACATTTTGAAAAAAAAAAAATCATGTTTCATTATTTGTTATAAAGTTTTTCAAACAGGTAATTTTTTCCTTCACTGATGACGAGGGGACACTGATAAGCTGCACTAATAATGTGGCACTGATGGGGCAGCACTGGTGGGCGCTGATGAGGAGGCTGCACTGATGGGCAGCCCTGGTGGGTACTGTTGGGACTGTGTGGATAATCAGTGCCCTGATTTTCAGTGCCTATGACCCTTTAACAGAAGCCAGTTATCGGCTTCTTTCTCTCCTCACACTGTCAGCGTGAGGAAAGAAAAATTGATAAAATCGGCTTATGTCTACATTCTGTGATCAGCTGTCATTGGCTGGCAGCTGATCATGTAGTAAAGGGCTGGGGTGATTGGCCCTTTACCCTGATCTGCGATCAACTGAGTCTGAAGGACTCCTCAATGGCAAAGCACGTCGCCCGCGCACTGAAAGGGGCATGCGGGCAGCGCGATCACCAGTGTTGGGGTAGTTACTCAAAAATTTAACTAGTTACTAGTTTCTAGTTACTTCTGTAAATTGTAACAAGATTACTTTACCAGTTACTGCATTTGAAAAGTAACTTCACTACTTATTACTTTACTTTCCTCTTTCTTAATTGACCGTGTAGAAGAAGATACATGACACTCTTTCTGCATAGAGTTTATTGTATAAACACAGGCTTTGGGAAACATGAGAACAAAACCTGAAAAAAACAGAATAAAACATAAAGTGCAACAAAAAGTCATAAACTTCATCCCTCTCTATTCTTCGAAATAACGATTGTATCGCACGGCTTGGGTAAGGCAGGAAAGCGCGTTCCTATAGCCTAGTAAAGTAGTGTAGTTACCTCCTATAGCCTAGTAAAGTAGTGTAGTTACCAATATTAGTATTGTAACTAGTTACGTTACTTCGTTACCAAAAAAAGTAATGTAGTTACTGTAATCCGTTACTTGGTAACTCGTTACCCCCAACACTGACTATCACAGGAGAAGATCCATGTACGCCCTCCCAGAAGTAAGCCCGCGCTGTAGCTATCTTTCAGCTATAGTGCGGGCATAAAACGGTTAAATGCAACTCTGCTGGCTGTGGTTAAAAATGTTTCAAGTCAGAGTTTTGTTCACCTGCTTTCTTTGCATACATATATACTGCATTTAGCTTACAATGATAGTTCATTTTTACAATAAAAATGAAAAGGTAATTATATATATATATATATATATATATATATATATATATATATATATATATATATATATATATATATATATATATATATATATATACACACACACACACACACACACACACACACACACACACACATATATATATACACACACACACACATATATACATATACACACACACACAGTATATACATACATACTGTACATACGGTGGTGGTGATCATATACAGTGGCTAGCTGCTGTGATATCACTGTAGGTTAGTGCAACCAGCCATTGTCTCTGATCACTGCCACAGCAGTACAATGTCACTAGACCAATGTAGCCAGTCACAGTGTCCCCAATCACCATAAAACATCAGTGTCCCCACGAGGCCTCGTTCACATGATCAGTGCTCTCTGAAGAGAGTCGCTGCCTCTGCAATTCTGCAAAGAGGGGAGCAGTTGGGGAGTCTCTCTATATGGCTGGGCTGTGAAAAAGACCCCCACATATGGTATTGCCATACTTGGGAGGTGTAGCAAAATAATTTTTTGGTGTAATTAAGTATGCTAAGTATACCTGTGAGGTGTGTGAGAAATATCTTTAAACAAAATTAACTGATAAATTATAAATTTTTATTCTTTATTTTACAAATCCTTGTTGCAAAATAAGGAAGCCTTCCAAAGACTTACCATGCCTCTTAGAGGATACCATGGGAAGCATGCTTTCTATAATGTGGCAATTTTGTGGACATTTTTACCATCTGGTTCTCTATAAATATAATAGGCAATTAAGAAATTACATATTTAATTTAGGCTCCTTAAATGCCCTAAAGGTGCTCCTTGGATTTTGGACCCCTTTAAGTAGCTAGGCAGTTAAAAAGTCTAACACGTGTGGTATCCACATACTTGGGAGGAGTAACAGAATGTGTTTTGGAGTGTTAATTTTAAGCATGCCAATGCCGTGTGTTACAAATATATTAATTTACAACATTTATTTTTCCTGAAGTTTCCAAAAATGTGTGGTAACAATTACATTTTTGAAAGGCTCACTATGCCTTTCAGACAATACCTTAGGGTGTTTGCTTTCCAAAGTAAGGTAATTGTGTGGCAATTTCTCCTGTCTTGGCACTTCAGGGACTCAAGAAATGTAATAGGTAATCAAATGTTAGAGGTGTGAGAAATAATTTGTTAAAATGCCAACAATGTAAAAAATAAAAAAAAATTATAAAAATATTAATTCTTACTTTTTCCCATACATTGTGAAAACAATGCAACTTGAAAAAACTCACCATGCCTCTTACTGAATACATTGGACTGTCTACTTCTCAAAAAGGGATTATTTTGATGGTATTTGCACTACCCTGGCATTGTAGGGTCTCAAAAAAATGAAATAAGCAATCAGTACATAAGGATTGATTTTTCAAAAATATACAGTATAAACCATAGTTTGTAGACTCTAACCTTCCCAAAGACTAAATATGGGTACAGTGCTGCATGACTAATTGCCAAAGTGTGACAGTGCTGAAAACTGAAAAATGGTCTGGACTGGAAGGGAGTTAAACAGTCTGGTCTTCAAGTGGTTAATGTTAATTCCCAAGAACACGAGCAAACATCATGCTTACAAGAAGGAAAATTAAATATCTTTTGGGTATTTATAATGTGCACCACATCTGGCCATATGGTAATAGGATCTATAAAGTATTCTAAATTATCTTGCTGCTCTTAAACTTATTTCAGTTAGGCCCTACTGTTTACTGTATGCGGACAGGGAAAGGATCTACATATATAGGGACAAAGGTATGATCACTTTCCATTGTAAATGCAAAAGGTCAATACACATACCTTGTATTTCAGGAAATGTTGTATTTCAGGAAATGTTAGTATATATTGTGTATTTAGTATATATTGTGTATTAATACCTTTGTTCTATACAGAGGTCTTTATAGTGACTTAGGCCACATTCGCACCTGAGTGTTTTGTAGCTTGAAGCTTTATTTTTAAAGGGTTGCTTGACGTTCATAACTCAAAAAAGTACATGAGCTTTCTTTCTTTATAATTCTTTATTTTAAAGGGTATGCATCATAACAAACAAGATGAAATTCACATCTGTTAGGGTCATAAGCCATCATATACAATGTAGGCCAAAGTGCGAACAAACATCTCCAGAAAAAACAAAAATCAATTAAATGAGCTTCTTTTGATCTACAAACCTAAAAGAGCCCTAATAGACTTTAATGAGAATGCTTGAAAAATACTCAAAACTGTTTATTTTTTTCTAGTAACTGGCTCTTGACTAAAAAATAACATTAATAAAAAAAAAAAAAAAAAAAAAAAAAAAAAACTTAAGCAAAAACACCTGTACAAGCACTAAAAAAAAGCCTGTAAAAATGACCAAAGGTGTTCAGCTCAAGTTGAATGCAGCCTTAGGGAACTTTACACTGATGTTGTAATAAATACAGCTTCTTTTTTTGCAGTCTCCTCACAGCAAAGGCAAACAGTAACAAGAAATTGTCTCTCCTTCGAATTTGGGCTCTAAATTATTTGTTTTTACAGTTCTTCTGTCCGTGGCTAATACTGTCCAATTCGCATTGTTTTGGGAACTCCTCTTTGGAGCTGTAAGTTCTGAAAAGCTAGACCTATTATTCAACTGGTTGGAAATACAGGAGGACTTTACTTTAAAAAAGGGTAAAACACCTAAAATAGATATAACGTATTGAACGTGGTTCTATACCTGGGGTGGGGGAACCTTTTTTCTGCCAAGGGCCATTTGGATATTTATAACATCATTCGGGGGCCATACAAAATTACCAACTTAAAAATTAGCCTGTTACGTTTGGTCAAACATTGAATTAACTCTCCTTTAATGTTATGGCTGTAACTGCTTCTCTTTGGTGAGGTGTGTAATGTTTGCTGGTATTGATGTTGCTACTCGCAACTGGTTTTCCTGGTTTGCGCTGTTCAGTCAGGAGCGCAGTCGACTCTTTGCGGTGGTAAGTTTTGAAAAGCACTGCTGGTGGGTACTGCTAGTGGGTTCTGCTGGGTGGGTACTGCTGTGGGTACTGCTGGCTGGTACTGCTGGATCAGGCTGGTACTGCTGTGGGCACTGCTGGCTCAGGCTGGTACTTCTGGCTGGTACTGCTGACTCAGACTGGTACTGCTGGCTGGTACAGCTGTGGGTACTGCTGGCTAAGGCTGGTACTGCTGGCTGCTACTGTGCTGTGGGTACTGCTGGCTGGTACTGCTTTGGGTACTGCTGGCTCAGGCTGGTACTGCTGGCTCAGACTGGTACACTGCTGGCTGGTACTGCTGTGGGTACTGCTGGCTCAGGCTGGTACTGCTGACTGGTACTGCTGCGGGTACTGCTGGCTGGTGCTGTGGGTACTGCTGGCTCAGGCTGGTACTGCTGGCTGGTATTGCTGTGGGTACTTCTGGCTCAGGCTGATAGTGCTGGCTTGTACTGCTGGCTCAGGCTGAGAGTGCTGGCCGGTACTGCTGGCTCAGACAAAACAACAACAATTTTATGGTGCTCTGCTAGTGTGGACAGAACTGCAATATATATGCAATGTATAATTGGACAGCAGTTGAGAATAATGTGGGTAGTGGAGGAATCCAGGGTAGTTTCCAAATCTCAAGGATGGTAGTATTCTAAGTTAACAAGGCTGTACTCAGTGGCTCCTGGCTGGAGCAAGGAGAGGCTCTACATGTTAAGAACAAACAAGAAAGCAGCACCTACTAAGTGTAGCATACAACGTTTAATAGGGGTTATGCACTCAAAAAAGGTAAATGGTATGCCAGCATAGTGAATGTAATGGGTCACCTGCAGAGTCCCTGGTAACAGATGGATGCCGCTGAGATGAGTAGACTGATGGCTGTCAGAATCTATCAGATGGCATAGCTGTTTCCACAGCGCCCGGGTCTGTCCAGAGGTAGCTGAGAAGGCAGGAGAAGCGTGCGTTCGGAGCATACATGCATGCTCCTTTATCAGGCTCTGAAGGGGCCATTGTGGAAGAATAAATAGCCAGATGGACAAATGGTTGGTGGGATGGGACAAATGTATAAGACAAATTGTAAAGAACAAGACAAGAGCGTGCACAGAGGTGGAATAAAATGACAGAGAAAAACAATTTGAAAACATATAAATGAGGATATTGATGACTAATGAAAATGAACATATAATAATGGAAGATGGTTAAAGGATAATGCTAAAGTGAGAAGTATTAGGATCAATGGATAAAAAATGGATTTAAAGTGAATCAAGGGATTATGATGCAATGTATAGAGCTATGTGCGAGTAAGAAGGAATATATTAAAAATGATGAATTCTATTGGAAAAAAATATATACATAAAATATATATTTTTTCTAATCTATAAATATAAAATAATATAGAAATTGAATAAAAAGTATACAGTATATGTGTATACAAGGTTCTATGGTATAGGAGGTATGGTGAATTAAAAAATATATATGTAAGTATCTGTAGATGTATGTGTGTATGTAGTGCAACAATTGCCAGGGGGATACGTTTGAGCAGTAGATCGGTGAAAATATATATTAAAAAAAAAAAGGGCGCGTATAGAATATCTTGAATATACATGATACAATACATGACATAAGTACATTATATACAGTATATATATTTCTATACACACACACACACACACACCAAATGAAGGGACTGAAAGAGGAAGTGGAACAGCCGATATAGAGAATATATATATATATATACATATATACACAAATACATACACACACACACACACACACACACACACACACACACATATATATATACATATATACACACACACACACATACATACATACATACTATATATATATATATATATATATATATATATACACATACATATATACACACACACACACATATATATATATATATATATATATATATATATAAATACACATATATATATATATATATATATATATATATATATATATATATATATATATATATATATACATACATACATACATACATACATACATACATACATATATATACACACACACACATACAGTGCCTTGCAAAAGTATTCGGCCCCCTTGAACTTTGCGACCTTTTGCCACATTTCAGGCTTCAAACATAAAGATATAAAACTGTAATTTTTTGTGAAAAATCAACAACAAGTGGGACACAATCATGAAGTGGAACCAAATTTATTGGATATTTCAAACTTGTTAACAAATAAACTGAAAAATTGGGCGTGCAAAATTATACAGCCCCCTTAAGTTAATATTTTGTAGCGCCACCTTTTGCTGCGATTACAGGTGTAAGTCGCTTGGGGTATGTCTCTATCAGTTTTGCACATCGAGAGACTGAAATTTTTGCCCATTCCTTCTTGAAAAACAGCTCGAGCTCAGTGAGGTTGGATGGAGAGCGTTTGTGAACAGCAGTTTTCAGTTCTTTCCACAGATTCTCGATTGGATTCAGGTCTGGACTTTGACTTGGCTATTCTAACACCTGGATATGTTTATTTGTGAACCATTCCATTGTAGATTTTGCTTCATGTTTTGGATCATTGTCTTGTTGGAAGACAAATCTCCGTCCCAGTCTCAGGTCTTTTGCAGACTCCATCCGGTTTTCTTCCAGAATGGTCCTGAATTTGGCTCCATCCATCTTCCCATCAATTTTAACCATCTTCCCTATCCCTGCTGAAGAAAAGCAGGCCCAAACCATGATGCTGCCACCACCATGTTTGACAGTGGGGATGGTGTGTTCAGGGTGATGAGCTGTGTTGCTTTTACGCCAAACATAACGTTTTGCATTGTTGCCAAAAAATTTGATTTTGGTTTCATCTGACCAGAGCACCTTCTTCCACATGTTTGGTGTGTCTGCCAGGTGGCTTGTGGCAAACTTTAAACAACACTTTTTATGGATATCTTTAAGAAATGGCTTTCTTCTTGCCACTCTGATGAACTGCAGAGATCTACAGCTGAGGTGGGAGACTCTGTCCACAGGACAACAATCAGTCGTATACTGCCAGATTTGTGCAGTATACGACTGATTGTTGTCCTGTGGACAGAGTCTCCCACCTCAGCTGTAGATCTCTGCAGTTCATCCAGAGTGATCATGGGCCTCTTGGCTGCATCTCTGATCAGTCTTCTCCTTGTATGAGCTGAAAGTTTAGAGGGACAGCCAGGTCTTCGTAGATTTGCAGTGGTCTGATACTCCTTCCATTTCAATATTATCGCTTGCACAGTGCTCCTTGGGATGTTTAAAGCTTGGGAAATCTTTTTGTAACCAAATCTGGCTTTAAACTTCTCCACAACAGTATCTCGGACCTGCCTGGTGTGTTCCTTGTTCTTCATGATGCTCTCTGCGCTTTAAAAGGGCCTCTGAGACTATCACAGTGCAGGTGCATTTATACAGAGATTTGACTACACACAGGTGGATTCTATTTATCATAATTAGTCATTTAGGTCAACATTGGATCATTCAGAGATCCTCACTGAACTTCTGGAGAGAGTTTGCTGCACTGAAAGTAAAGGGACTGAATAATTTTGCACGCCCAATTTTTCAGTTTATTTGTTAACAAAGTTTGAAATATCCAATGAATTTCGTTCCACTTCATGATTGTGTCCCACTTGTTGATTCTTCACAAAAAATTACAGTTTTATATCTTTATGTTTGAAGCCTGAAATGTGGCAAAAGGTTGCAAAGTTCAAGGGGGCCGAATACTTTCACAAGGCACTGTATATCTGGTATAGTGTATACCTTGCCTTTAGAGGAGAATTCTTTTTGGCCATGTTTAACATACTTGCAGGTGAGACAAAGCTTTATAACACTGGTACATCCCTTTGATATTAAAAAAAAAAAAAAAAAAAAGTCAGGGAGACACTGGTAGTAGGTTTGATTGAACATACTTTGCTAGGTTCTATGCTGGATTGTAGGTTCCTAGCATGCCTGTAGGGGAAGACAGAGTAGTTGGTGAGGGAAGCATGTGGTGAGGGTCTTGTTGCAAAATAGCTGAATGTTTGGAGAAATTTTCCTTGAATTGTGTATGGAATTGGGTGATGAATCAAGTTGGGGTTGAAGAATTAGAGTTGTCATCAGTGTGCCCCAATCTGTTCTTGCTAACATCTTTATGTAAATAGAACTGAAAAGCGTCTTCTGATGGTATCTGTGTACCCTTTGTTGAGAAATTTCTGCACGAGAAGTTGGCCATGGTGTTGGTAATCTTGGGTCTGAATACAATTGTGTTTTCAGGCGGCAAAACTGACTTTTGGGTATATTGTTGATCCACCGTGGATTGTGGTAACTTTTGAAATGTAGGTATGAGTTGCCAGCTGTAGGTTTAGTGAAGTTTTGTGCACAGATGGTTTTGCCGTGATAATAAAGTTCAAGATCAAGGAAGGCAAGTTTATGGGCATTGGACACAGAGGTGAATGATAACCCCATACTATTGTTATTACAATGCTGCAGAAAATCAGGGATGGAGGATGCAGGGCCGTCCCAGATGATGATCACATCTGCTGGCTGGTACTTCTGACAGGAAATGCTGGCTAGAAACTCAGGAGCGGCGCAGCACTGGAGGAAGATAGAGGCGATGCTTCCTGTATCTCGGTCAGTCTCCTCAAAGGCGGGGTGCATTTGAGGTCTTCCTTTTCCCCACTCTCACAGACTTGGCTAAGAGCACCGTGATGAGTGAGCGAGAGGCAGGGCTTAGCCCCAAATTCTGTCAGTGTGGCTCAGGAGCAAGCCCCCGGTGTGCTCCTATAGCAAGAAGCTTGCTACGGGGGGGCACACCAAGAAGAAGAGGAGCACCGGTAGGGCACCCCAGAAGAGGAGGTTTGGGCTGCTCTGTACAATTCTATTGCAAGGAGCAGGTAAGTATAAACCTATTTCTAACTCAAACTACAAAAATGACATTTATGATACCATATTACTGTGATAATGTGAAAGGGGATATATCTTAGCAAACTAGACTGTGGCTTATGTTATTCTCTGCTTTATTTTTTTTTTATTTTAGGATTTTAGGTTTTACTTCTATTATTTTCTATGTTGATATTTTATTACAACACGCTACATTTTTTACGGTGTTTCCAAACACTTGTTATTCGCCCTTGGGGCATTACGTCATGTACTTGTATTTTTTTTTTAAATAATAATAATTTGAATAAAGTATAAGCCTGGTTGTTGTAAAAAAAAAAAAAATAGTGTTTACAATGACTAATTAGGAAAGGGTTGTCCTAAGTGCTCTACTATTTAGCAGTATGCTTACACTTAACAAATCTAGCAAATGTACAAACCAAATTAAGAAGTCTCTGTAAAGTGAATTCAGAGAATAAATGAACCAGTAAGGTTAATGTATGTTACGGTTATAAAAAAAAAAATATGCTAAACATAATATTGTTGAAGGTCAGGAAAACCTGCTAACTTGCTGGGATTCACAGTGTTAGTCGTCTGTTAAGTTAGTTTAAGAAAAAAAGCACTGCGAGTAGAGATGTAACCATCTTTATGTACTTGACCTTGACTGCATAACTGGAAAACTCTCTCCAAGGTACTGAAAGTGGGGATGAAAATTTCTGTTATCTTTTCAGAACAGAAAATAACTTTTTAAAATATTCTTACTGACACGACACACATTTGGATACTCATTAAATATTTTTTTATTAAAGTAAAAAGACACTGAACACAGTCATTTAAAGGCTGGCTTTACTTTCATTTTATGCTCTTAGCCATATGTTGACTATAATCTTGTTTTATCTTAGTCACTTATGCTACGGCATACCACAAGCCAAAATACATATGCAAATAAAGAGCAACTGGTATGAAAAATTCCATTGAAAAAAAATAAAAGGTGCGCAAACTGGTTAATGTCCTATCAGCAGCAACCAAAACTCCAACCTGAGTGGAGTGAATAAATTGAGAAAGGTGTATAGGTGCGCTTGATATGTGTAATAGAGATCAAACATGTGAATCCAAAAATACACTAAGTGGAAAATGTACCTAAAAAAAACATTAAAATGATTACTACATGAAAATAATGCACAGTAAAAGGTGCACTGTGTGTGTAAGAACACACATAAAAAATGATATAAATGACTAAATAATAAATTCCCAAAACAGTCCACGGACAAATGCAAATAAATCTTCTTGATGATAAAGTGTAAATGGGTAAAGGTGCAGTATTAGTTCACAGACTTGTATCCCCCACAGCACCACGTGATAATGGAAAAGGTGATGGTACCCTTACCAGCTATTAGCATACACTTTAAAGCTTGCAAGGGCCAGTGTAGTACAGCAAAAAATCTTCCCACAACCCGATCTTTCACCTCGTGAAAAAGTGAGGATGAGACTCTTACCAGATGTAAAAATGTAACAGATCAGGTATGGGAAATTCTACCAATAGCCACCAATATCTCTGATATCCAGGTTGTCTCTCTCTCTGAACGATTCTACTGTAGCTCTTTTTCAATAATGGTAAAGACTTCCTCTATGGGTCACTCCCGGTGCGTCTCCACAATGATAGTCCCCATATGGGAAAGTAAGGAGCAGGCAATAGTGCATTATCTCAAGGGTGAGTTATTTATTCAAAAAAGTAGAGCACTTACATGGAGAGATGAAATGATGGGCGAGTAAATGGTTACAGATGATTGCGGCCGATCTGCAGCGCGGACCACGAGAAGTGACAGCGCGGCTTCTCCACCCGACGCGTTTCCCCTCAGAAGGCGTCCACTGGATTGGGTACAGGTCAGGAGTGCATAAAATGCAGAGTGCAGGGATTAGAAGTGCTCTGAGTACCCTACTGCAAATGCTTTTTTATTGTGTTGTGTATTCTCTTCATTGGTGCTGTGAATGAATGACGCCGTCAGGACTCAGGGGGGTGGGGACTTGGAGGGCGCAGGGGTCGGTGCATTTGCAACATGTTACAAAAGGTGAACTTCTCTATTAAGCTTTCTTTACTTTATTTTCACATGGTGATGTGGCCAGTAAGTCTGTTTTTCAACACAACAAGCTGTCCTGCAAATGTAGTAGTTACAGAGTTGAGACAAGACAAACCATCTACTAAATGCTGTAACTGCTTATAAATTGTTAGCTGGAGTTTGGCTTCAACTTGTTAGAGTATCTAAATCTGCAAATGCTCCCCACCCCCAGATTAAACATGCTGGTGTCCAAAGGTGTCCCATGTTCCTTCATCCAGACTGAAGGCACTCTAATACAGGAGTTGTGTTACTGGCCAGATCACCAGGTGAAAACAGAGGGGGAAAAAAACAAAACTAATGCAACCACCATCACATCTAATGATTGATAAGCTGCAATATAATAAAAACTGGTGTAGTTCAGGAAAATACCATGCTTTGATCACTAAATAGAGCTACATACGTGTTCTAGGAAGAAAATGTGTATCTCCTATGATTCACAGCTCTGTCATTGGCCATAAAGCACCAAATTCCCTGTCACCTATTACTCTAGCTACTAATAAAGCCTGGCAATGCATCATATTCATAATGTTACATGTCTGGCAGGACTAAAAGGGAAAGACAAAGGTTCTGCATATGCAGCTAGTAGGAGGTGAGCAGGTTCTGCACTTGCAAATGAAAAAAAAATGTTTAGAATATTCTCTCTTCAAAATGAGGAACGGAACCCATGGCTTATTGGGTATCCAGCTGGACCACTGGCTGTAGCTTGCACAGTAAAATTCTAATTTTTATTTCATAATAAAATCTGCCTGATCTCTCTCTTTGAAAATGGGGCCTATTGAAATTGCTTACATAGTGTGCATAGTGGGTCTGTACAATTTTTTTTTTTTTCTGTGAAATAATACAATCTAATTTTGATTTCTTGATTAAAACCTGCCTGGTTTCACACACAGGAAATGTGTCCTAGGAAAAAAGTGCTTACATACTGTGCATGGAGTCATTACAATATATTTGTCTTTTTCATGTGAAATAAACTCTAATTTTGATTTATTCATTAAAATGCTTCCTGAAAATGCGCCTAGTAAAAAGGTGCATGAAGTATGGCTCATCTCTCCATGTGAAACTAAGGCCTAGTAAAGTGCTTACATGAGCATGGTGTCAGCAAATATTGCTTTTTCTTGTGAAATAATTGTGATTTTAATGATTACTAAAAACTGGTGTCTCTCTCACTGTGAAAATGCAGCCTAAGAAAATGCTAAAATACTGTGCATGGAGTCAGTACAATATTCATGGCATTTTTTCTGTGATCTCATTTTGATTTCTCAATTATGAAACTGGCTGCTCCCTCACTGTGCAAATGCTGCCTACAAAACATGCTTTGAAAAGGAGGCATTCAAATATTTTTTTTTCTGTGAAATACACTCAAATTTTGATTTCTTGATTCTAAACCTGCCTGGTATCTTGTTGTAAAAGGGTGGCCCAGAAAGGGCTTATTACATAGAGTGCATGGAGTCAAAATATTTTTATGCCTTTTTTTGGGAAAAAAAATGTATTCCAACTTGAGTTTCCTAATTATACAGTAGGCCTGTCTGATGTCACACTGTCAAATTGCAGCATTGTAAATAGTGTGCATGGACTCAGTACAATATTTCTGCCTTCTTTCTGAGAAGTAACGCAAAATAAAATTATTTCATGATAAAAATGACCTCTTTTCTTCCCATTACATTTTAGTCCAATTAAGTCTAACTCTGTCCCAGTCTTGCTTTTGCATCACAACCCTGTCACACAGGTTTCCAGTGGAGACCAGTGGTTACCACGATAGGAACTCCTGCCATGGGATATGCCACTTAACAAGTACTGGAGAGCATGCATGTAGAGATCAGCAAAGAATAAAATTACAGGGAAAAATCAAGGTTTTTTTTTTTAAGTTGAAAGTCATTTAGCATTTACAGCAGTAGCTAAAAAAGCTTTGTTTCAAAGGTTTCTGCATGCTATTTAACATTTGTACGAAACAACACTATGCAATAAATGGTGACCTACTAATATGTTTCCTTTAAAAGAACAAAGATTTAGGCAATATAGACTACTGTTATTTGCTGCACAATGGTTCAAAATTGTATTATTGTTAGATGCCTGCAAGGAATGGAATGGCTTGTGTAGTAAATATTTACTTGCATATATTCAGTGGATAAGCTTGCCAAATGAATCTCTAGAATCTAGGGAAACTACTTATTTCCATATTTAGGCAAACCTAAAGCAGAAAATACCTGCACAATCCAGTGTTGTAAACACACAGGACAGCTTTCACATCATTCTACAGTTTAGGGCCTCAGGGTTTCTGAAGTACCCAGGTTTTACTTCTTGGTTTTGATAGCTTGAGAACCTGACCCCATCCCCTCCTACCTCCTAATCCTCTCGTTTGGCCTTTAAATCTGCCCATCACAGGGCCTCTAGTAAGGATTTGAACATGGCTCCTATCAGAAACCTATCTATGGCTATTTGGACATCTGTATCATATTGAGTGGAGACGATTAGAAACCTTCCTACTGTAGAATTTTCAGTGAGGAACCTGACATTTTAGGGCAGTGCTTGCTATCTTCAAGCAAAAGGTCCAGGGGCATTCCTAAACCAGAATATTTGGGTAAGAGAAATATTTGTAAAAAAAAAAAAAAAAAAAGAAGGGCATTAATGCCCCTGATCATTTTGAAACTTCTGTTTGTTGATCTGTCAGATAAGCACGTCTTCTCCACCTATATGGATCTCATAAAAGAGGTTTGTGAATAAAAGAAAATGAGTCAATCAGAATTAGGGGATGAAGCTGGTTTGGATCTGAGCTAAATTTGTAACATATTGGAAAAGTTATACATAGCAGGGTTTAGGTGATTTTTGCCTGTGAGATATATTTGCAAAAGAGTCCCTACTTCAAGCCAATATCTACTTGAACTACCACCTTTTTCTTTGCTAATGCATTATTTAATATTTTCACAGTATGCTATTTCAACCTTTTCAGAAATGCCAGGATCCCCTCTGCTGGCGTTCTTCTTATCACAAATGGGCTTTTTCTTGTGTGTTGGTTTTTTGATTTCCTTGTTTTAAAGTCTGTACCCTTTCAGAGTGATAAATGTAACATACTGTTCTGGGAAATCAGGAAAGAGGAAACAGAAGAAATGAACAGGAAAAGCCTTGTTTCCCAGACCAGACACAGCTCAGTTTTCTATAAAGCCCATGCAGTTTCTTTACCAACAGTAAAGAAACTGCATGGCCTTTTGAGAAAACTGAGCTCTGTTCTTTCTATTGCGTTTGTATTTACAGCAGTAACACATACTAGATGCAATATAAGGGAGGAATTACCAAATCAGCCTTGGTTGGTGGGCTGTTTATCAAACACATCATAAAGCCTGAAAATTGCAAACTTTAATTCAAACTCCACTGAATCCTATTGGTGGAAAACCTGAAAATAAAGTTTCTAGCCATTTTCAAGCCTAATAGGCAAGAGACAAAAAAGGGCATGGAGATTGGGTACTGCCATAGGAGGACATGTTCCAATAAAAAAAAAAAAAAACGCCATACAGATGGGAGAGGGTCCACCTTTTTATGTGACTTTGTGTGTGACATGGGTAACACATCATTTCTTAAGATTACATGCTTGGGAGCTGCCTTTAAGCTGTAGGCAGTGTTCTAGAACAGCATTGTTTTTTTTACAGTCAGTCGCACTATATTCTGGCATCACATATTTTGGACGTGTAATTGATTTTTTCTAACTTTTAAAGTAACCTTGGCCTAAATGCAGCACCAGAACCACAATCCGATTTATTTCAAAATGGCCTCTTAGGTAGTTTTTGCTGTGACGTCTTTTTCTTATCTACCAGTAACAGGCCCGAAATGAGCAGTGAAAGACAGCCACAATGGATCTAAAAGCCATAAGAAGGCTTACATTTCCAAAAAATGAAGATAAAGCCATCAACTTCGTACCAGCTGGCCAACAGCAAACAAACAATTTCAAAGTATAGCTTAAGCAGGGCTTTTTTTCTCTCATAACTTGCTGCAACTTAGTTCTGCATTTTCTGATGGACACTGGCAACACTGTAGATGGAACTATTTTTCAATTGGACGGACTGCCGCTGTGCTGGCTGCAGAGTAAGCAGGTGGCTACTTTTGCCAACATTGTCTCTGCAGTTCCGGCCGGTGGCTGCAGCAGCCCTGACAGTCCCAGGCAGACTGATATGCAACTGTCCTCTGCCTCTCCCCTGTATCCATGCCTTCATAGGACAGCACAGCCTCCTCTCTGTTTTGGTGCTACTAGCAGGCTAGGGACACCGAGCGATAGAGCGCTCCTGCCTGTGTCCACTCCTGGTGTCCCGACTTCCAGTAATTTTTATTTTATAAAAATCTGTATGATGCATGTTGGCTGTAGAGCTTTCCCCCATTTGGATATGCTGTAATGTGTTACTGAGTCAAACAATAGGCTGATATATATTTTTTTTCCATTTTGATTTCCACCTGCCATGGCTTTCAAAATTGTTGACATGCAATCCTTATCCTATGGCTATCAGTTCAACAATAAAAAGTAAAGGAAAATGTATTTTTTCTCTAAGATAGTCGTCGCATGCCTTTTTATCATATGAAAAATAAAACTACAGAAAAATTGTAATTAGGTTTCTATTTTGCAAACAAAGGATAGATATTATGGACTAATACCACAGATTGAGGGCATTTCAGTGTGCTTTATGGGATGTTCTTAGTACAGTGTTAAATTATTAATTATTTTCAAGCTAAAGATTTAAAAAGATGCAATATTTATGACAGAGCGTACATCCTCACGTGTATTAGCAATATGAGTGTTACAAGCAACAGCACTGCTGTCCGTTCTGAATGCTGCAACCACTCTCTATGTAATTAACTAATTGTCAAGGGAAGAAGAGTTACTGCAACTGAAAAACTGGGCCTAATGTGAACAGAAAAACATTAATGTTGTTAAAATAAAAAAAAAAAAAATAATCAAATTTTTCCCCAAGAACCAAAAAAGTGAAAGGCAAAGCAAAAGGATTCCTGTAATTCTGGAGATAATTCAGTCACACAGATGTTATTTATTAGACTTTGTGGGCAGCTAGACAGCAGTAAAATTTACAATGGATTTCATCATTTTTGTGGAATGTCAAGTTGATGTGTTTTATAAATGTAGTCTTTTTTACACCAAGCTTACAGCTACATTAGTACACAATTGTTTTGTTTAGGATTATTCCACTTTTTTACTTCTCGTGCATTGTTGTTGATTGGGGATGCATAGGCCTGACCCAAGTGATCACTTAAAAAGGAGTTTTTCCTAGCAGACCCAGTTGCTTCATTACAAGATCAATATAAGGGTAAGACAAGATCAATATAAGGGTAAGTCTGTTGCATAAAAGCCTAAATCAATCTTGGACAAAAAATCAAGGATGATCAGTCCACGGACAGCATCTCTGTTAAAAAAAAAAAAGAAATAAACAGCTCCAACTGCAATACTCATCCCATCTCCAGCACTGTCACCTGCAGATTCTCTGGCCAAGGGGCGTTCCTCTTTCAGGTTGAAGAACATTAAAAAAGGCATTGCAGAATGTATACATGCTATTTTTTTTTTAAAGAATCAGGTGGTGGTCTAATGCTAAACAGTATCTCTCCTGTGCTCAAGTGGTTTGTGGGAAGGTGAGTGGTCTTAATTATCACCACCTAGGGTCTTGCTGCCCCCTCAGAACCAAGAGTATCTAAATATACTAAAAAACAACAAGAAGAGAAGGGTGCACCAACCTCGTGCATTACCACTTAAAAAATGTATTAAGCAGTTCTGGACTGGAAGGATTTGCCCCCTTAATGACCAGGCCATTTTTTGTGATTCGGCACTGCGTTATTTAAAGGAAAATTGCACGGTTGTGTGACACTGTACCAAAATAAAATGAATGTCCTTTTTTCCCACAAATAGAGCTTTCTTTTGGTGGTATTTGATCACCTGTGCGGTTTTTATTTTTTGCGCTATAAAACAAAAAAAGAGCGACAATTCTGGAAAAAAAAAAAAAAAAAAAAACTATATTTTTTTTCACATTTTGCTATAGAACAGTCCCCCCCAAAAAATTTAAATATCAAAATTTTTCCTCCTTTTAGGACAATTTGTATTCTGCTACATGTTTTTGGTCAAAAAATATTGCAATAAGCATATTTTGATTGGTTTGCGCAAATGTAATCGCGTCTACAAACTAGGGGAAAGATTTATGTCATTTTTATTTTTTTTTTTACTTGTAATGGCGGCGATCTGTGATTTTTAGTGGGACTTCGTAATTGTGCCGGACATTAATGACATTGGCAGGGAAGGGGCTAACCTAGTTGGTGATCAAGAGGTTAAATGTAAGCCTAGGGGCATGTTTACTAACTGTAGGGGGGTGGGCTTTTTAAAATGATCACAGAGGCCTGTGATCCTACATAGAAGGATCACAGGCGCTGTGTTCATTTCAGAGAGAAGAACGGTCAGCTGTGTTTAAAACAGCTGCCCGTCCTCTCTCAGCAGGGAGCGATCGCAGATGCCAGACGGAAATCAGAGCCACCAGCCCCATGCATCGGAGTCCCCGCTGCCGAGTATGGGCGGGAGCGCGCTGCCGGCGGTGCGCGCTCGCCCCCCAGCACCACTCCCGCGACCAACGTACCCCTACTTCGGTTCACGCAGGAGGGGCTGCCTGCCATGGTATATAAGCTGCGGGCGGTCCTTAAGTGGTTAAAATCCAAAAAAGCATACATTGTACTTACTAATGTATGATAAAAGTACACATGTAAAGAAAATGGGACCAAAAGTAATTTTGGCTCTGAAGAAGAGGGTTCTTCCTCGAACATGTGCGGATACCATCACATCATCCAGCACCAGAGGAGTATCCTGGCAGTCCTGGAAGCAATTGGTTCCATTTTTCTTACATGTGTGCCATTATCATGCGTTTGGGAGTAGAATGTATACTATTTTGGATTTTAATATATTTTTTAAGTGATAATGCACAAAGGTTGGTGTGCCCTTCTTTTGTTGTTGGTGATCTAATGCAGGGAGAGGGAAATGGGGGAGGGGAGATTCCAAACTCAGAGATGAGCTTAAACTGTTAACACAGTGGCACCTTCTGTTACCCTCTTCAATTTCAACTCATGAGTTGAGTCATGTTTTTAATGCAGAATCAGAGAACCCAAAACTTTATACATACAGTATAATATAAACAATAAAACATTTCTAAAGCTAAAACCTTTTTTTCTCATTTTTGACAAGGATCGGGGCATTGATAGATTTTCCTTCTATTCTTGTTCATGTAACTCAAAATCTCAAGCAGATACTAAATGCTGCTTTCTATTTGTTAACCACCTCCTTCCCAAGCCTATTCTGACACTTCGCTCCTACATGTAAAAATCATCTTTTTTTTGTTAGAAAACTATTAGAACCTCCAAACATTATATTATATATTATAATATATATATATATATATATATATATATATATATATATATATATATATATATATATACACACATACACACACACACATACATACATACACATACACACATTATCTCAAAGTAAGTACACCCCTCACATTTTTGTAAATATTCTATTATATCTTTTCATGTGACAACACGGAAGAAATTACACTTTGCGAAAATGTAAAGTAGTGAGTGTACAGCTTGTATAACAGTGTAAATATGCTGTCCCCTCAAAATAACTCAACACACGGCAATTAATGTCTAAACCGCTTGTAACAAAAGTGAGTACACCCCTAAGTGAAAGTATCCAAATTGGCCCAAATTAGCAATTTTCCATCCCCGGTGCCATGTGACTCATTAGCATTACAAGGTCTCAGATGTGAATAGGGAGCAGGTGTGTTTGATTGGGTGTTATCGCTCTCACTCTCTCATACGAATCACTGGAAGTTCAACATGGCACCTCATGGCAAAGAACTCTGAGGATCTGAAAAAAAAAATTGTTGCTCTACATAAAAATGGCCTAGGCTATAAGAAGATTGCCAATATCCTTAAACTGAGCTGTAGCACAGTGGCCAAGACCATACAGTGGTTTAACAGGACAGGTTCCACTCAGAACAGACCTCGCCATGGTTGACCAAAGGAGTTGAGTGCACATGCTCAGCGTCATATCCAGAGGTAGTCTTTGGGAAATAGACATATGAGTGCTGCCAGCGTTGCTGCAGAGGTTGAAGGGGTGGGGGGGGGGGTCAGCCTGTCTGTGCTCAGACCATATGCTGCACACAGCCCCAAAATTGGTCTGCATGGCTGTCGTCCCAGAAGGAAGCGTCTTCTAAAGATGCACAAGAAAGCCTGCAAACAGTTTGCTGAAAACAAGCAGACTAAGGACATGGGTTACTGGAACCATGTCCTGTGGTCTGATGATACCAAGATAAATGTATTTGGTTCAGATGGTGTCAAGCATGTATGGTGGCAACCAGGTGAGGAGTACAAAGACAAGTGTGTCTTGCCTACAGTCAAGCATGGTGATGGGAGTGTCATGGTCTGGGGCTGCATGAGTGCTGCCGGCACTGGGGAGCTACAGTTCATTGAGGGAACCATGAATGGCAACATGTACGTGTGACATACTGAAGCAGAGCATGATCCCCCTCCCCACACAGACTGTCTCAGGGCAGTATTCCAACATGATAATGACCCCAAACACACCTCCAAGACAACTGCTGCCTTGGTAAAAAAGCTGAGGGTAAAGGTGATGGACTCGTAAAGCATGTCTCCAGGCCTAAACCCTATTGAGCATCTGTGGGGCATCCTCAAACGGAAGGTGAAGAAGAGCAAGGTCTCTAACATCCACCAGCTCTGTGATATCGTCATGGAGGAGTGGCAGAGGACTCCAGTGGCAACCTGTAAAGCTCTGGTGAACTCCATGCCCAAGAGGGTTAAGGCAGTGCTGGAAAATAATGGTGGCCACACAAAATATTGACACTCTGGGCCCAATTTGAACATTTTCACTTAGGGGTGTACTCACTTTTGTTGCCAGCAATTTAGACATTAATAGCTGTGTGTTGTTATTTTGAGAGGACAGCAAGCGTACACTAACTACTTTACATTGTAGCAAAGTAATTTCTTCAGTGTGGTCACATGAAAAGATATAATAAAATATTTACAAAAATGTGAGGGGTGTACTCACTTTTGTGAGATTTAGCAGAGACCCTATAGAATAAAATGGTGTGTGTTGCAATTTTTTTATTTCGCACGGAATTTGCGCAGTGGTTTTTCAAACGCACTTTGAGAAAAAAAACACATTCGTGAATAAAAAAAAAAACAGTAAAGTTAGTGCAATTTTTTTGTATAATGTGAAAGATGATTTTACACTGAGTAAAGATGATTTTACACTGAGTAAATAGATATCTAACATGTCACACTTTAAAATTGCATCTGCCCCTGGAATGGCAGCAAACTATGGTGCTTAAAATTCTCCATAGGCGATGCTTTAAACACCTTTTCAGGTTACCAGTTTAGAGTGGCACAGGAGCTCTGGTGCTAGAAATACTAATCACTACATACGTGTGTGTGTGTGGGAGTAACGTATTCATTCGCCTTTGCGCATAAGCACAGTGGGTCCGGGGGGCTTTACATTTTTTTTTTATACAAATTAGTTTTTTACAATTTGTTTATTTTGTACAAACTTTATTGCTATCACAAGGGATGAAAAGCATCCCTTGTGATAGCATGGGACATGACAGGTCCTCTTAATGGAGAGATTTAGGGGTCTATTAGACCCCAAATCTCTCCTCTGGCCCCCCATGCAGCCGATCAGACTGGTCGCTGGTGGCCAGGTAAACAAAGGGGCAGAACCGGAAGTGACGAATACTCATCGCTCCCAGTTTCCAGGGTTACAGAGAGAGGGGAACGACATCAGTTCCTCTCTCTCTGTCCCAGGCAGCCATCGCTGCTGGCTGCATTGCTGTTGGTCTCCGCGATGGCACCGGAAAACCTCAGAAGAGGCAGCGGCGGGAGGGGGGTCGGGAATTAGCCACTCAGATCACTTCTGCCTGAAAGGGGGTTGCTGACTGCAAACAATGATACTGGGATTATGCCTGTAGTTGGCGGGTAAGTCCTTGGGTGGGAAGTGGTTAAAAAAGGTTATACTTACCATCTCTGTGTAATGAGATTGCCCCCCCCCCTCCTTCGGGTGCATTTTAGCAAGCCGGGGTGCTAAGGATGCACCCATGATTGGACTTACGAGTCACGCTGTATGCGTCCATAGACACACACATGGAGGCAGAAAGCCACACCCTGCTCCTTTCTCATAGGAGTCTGATTGACAGCAGCAGGAGCCTATGAAATCAGCTGCGTTCAGTGTATCCTGCAAGATCAAGAACTGGGAGGAGAGGGGTGCTGTAACTGAGACAACACTGGAGAGATAACAGAAGTCAAGTAAGTGTCTAGGGACGGGGGTGGGTAGGGCAGTTACTGGGGTGTTTTTTTTCTCTTAATGCAGAGAATGCATCAAGGTAAAAACAATGTGGACATTAGAGCCACTTTAAATAATAACAGTAATTAGTCAACTCAGTTGAATAATTTATTATACTCTCTTCAGCCAGAGAAAATTTTTTGAAAGATTATGTAATAATTGAAAGTGGATCTTCACTCTAGAAAGAAGTAATTTAAAGTCAGCAGCTACAAATACTGTAGCTGCTGAATGTTAATAAAAAGGACACTTTACTGTCTAGAATCCAGTTCTGTTCTCACCCTGTTTGATTCTTCCCCATTCTTGGGGTTCTTGGCATGTTTAGTGTCGGAAGCCAGCTGTGAATCCTTGCAGCTTTACAGCCAGCTTCCCACTGCGCACGTGCGAGCCAGGAGCCTTCTGGGACCTGTGATGTGTACAAGAAGGCTCTGGGGAAAGAGAAGGTGAACTTCTGCCTGGATAGCCTAGCCAGAAGTAGGGAGCTGGTATCTATAAAAACTAGGAAAACCTCAGAAGAGGCAGCGGCGGGAGGGGGGTCGGGAATTAGCCACTCAGATCACTTCTGCCTGAAAGGGGGTTGCTGACTGCAAACAATGATACTGGGATTATGCCTGTAGTTGGACGGGGGTGGGTAGGGCAGTTACTGGGGTGTTTTTTTTCTCTTAATGCAGAGAATGCATCAAGGTAAAAACAATGTGGACATTAGAGCCACTTTAAATAATAACAGTAATTAGTCAACTCAGTTGAATAATTTATTATACTCTCTTCAGCCAGAGAAAATTTTTTGAAAGATTATGTAATAATTGAAAGTGGATCTTCACTCTAGAAAGAAGTAATTTAAAGTCAGCAGCTACAAATACTGTAGCTGCTGAATGTTAATAAAAAGGACACTTTACTGTCTAGAATCCAGTTCTGTTCTCACCCAGCTGTGAATCCTTGCAGCTTTACAGCCAGCTTCCCACTGCGCACGTGCGAGCCAGGAGCCTTCTGGGACCTGTGATGTGTACAAGAAGGCTCTGGGGAAAGAGAAGGTGAACTTCTGCCTGGATAGCCTAGCCAGAAGTAGGGAGCTGGTATCTATAAAAACTAGGTACCTGCTTCCCCAAGGGAGAAGGGGGGAGGACAAAGTTAGTACAAGCAAATTTAAGTTGTGACAGTGATTAAGTTGTGATAGTAAGTTGTATTGAGTCAGAAATTGGGTCAGGTTACTGCAGGTCAGGCTGGATGGCTCTACAGAGGCAGGTCTCTGGTACCCCCCTGGATCTAAAAGCTCTTAGAAGCTTCTAGAAGTTAGTGGGCGGAGCACAGGAGGTTCTGCTCTGCATACCTAATGTACCAGAATGTCCTGGCAGGGAGGTTAGGTCAGTCCTTAATTATGGCGGAGCCATGCCAGTAGGGGGAAGATAGAGTGCCGAGAAAGAGGTTGGTGCTCTATGAGGGGACACCTGGGGTTGGGGGAGGCTCTGTCTCCAGGTTGGGTTGAGGCTGGCTTGATCCTATAAGCATTACAGTTTGAGGGAGTTGTCTAAGGAGCAGCAGGATGCAAAGAGGACAGAGTAAGTACATCAGCACACCCAGGGATTCACTGGGCGAGAGACTGTCACATGTAGCAAGCTTTCAGAAGGACAGCGCTGTGCTTAAACCTTTCCATACCTTGCCCTGGGAAATCTTTGGCGCAGCCAGATGGGCTGGTAGACAAGCAGCCAGGAAGGCTGGTAGTACATGCAGGCAGTGGAGCCAGGAGCAGTTATACAAAGGAAATGAGATACTCCTGCATGCAATTCAGAACAAACTGTGCTATTTTTCTAAGGTGGACTAAGAGCTCCTTGTCCTCAAGGGACTTTTTGCCACTGATCCTGAAGGACTGAAGGTGTCTAGGAGGGAGAGCAGTCTAGGATCATTACTTCGTATAAAGGAAGGAGGTTGTCCATGTTCAATATTTCTGTCAAGTTGGGCATTCCATAACCCCTCTACCCCAGAGGTATTATCCCCATTAAAAACAACAAAAACGATTCAAGAGACTGACTTCATGTGTCTGGGTGCAAGTGCAAAATGCTTGTTGCCTGGCTGTGCAGGAATACGGGACATAGTCAGCAGCAGTTCTTGCAGAGGCAGTGCTACAAATATAGTAATAAATTAAGCTTTCTTACAGTACATTGTTTTTTGGTTTACATTTGTACTAGTCAGTATATCAAAAGCATGCAAGTGAAAAAGGCATAAAAAGGCACAACCATGTACAGAAGGAAACCGTAGAGTTCAAGGATAGAAGGGTTCACAAGTTTGACTGACTAAAAAAGCATACATGTGATTAAAATGTGTAAGTAAAGACTAACAATATTTCTCCTATGCGTTTCCTTTTAGTATTAAATACAAAATGTAAATAAAAGAGTTTTGTTATCTCTGGATCCTGCCAGAAATGTTGTGAGCTTTAATTTCTGCCCCTGTTGTAGACAACAGAACATCCCTCTCAGGTCATGGAGAAGAGGAGGTTTGGGGGGAGAGGTTATATAGTCCTAAGATGCTTCCTATCCTTGGGCAACAACCCTGCTCCTCCATAGATACAGTGCAGTAAGTGTGGTCACCTTAAAGTGGTAGCAAATGGCAGGATTAAAATAATAAAAATAAAAAAAAAAGTACTACAAGGCAATGGCATAATATGCTAGTATGTATTGCATACTAGCACATTATGAAATACTTACCTTAGAGCGAAGCCCTCCAGTGGTGCGCTGTCACCACTGACAGGGCTTCCATCTTCCCTCGGTCTTTCTAGGTTTGTGGGCTCGGGCTGTACGAGTGGCCCTCGGCTCCTGCTTGGAGCTATAAAGGTCCGACACAGTATGCCGGACCTTCAGAGTATATGTGCCGGTGACGTCACTAGCTGCATCCAGTGTGAATTTCCCCTAAACAGGTTTAGGAGATATTCACTGTACCTACAGGTAAGCCTTATTATAGACTTACATGTAAATACAAGTGCAAAAAAAGGAGTTTACTACAGCTTTAAGAAAAGTGTGTTACTGGAACCAGGTGATAATAAAGAAAACCTGTAAAAAGAAAACTAACGCAGCTACCATATCCAAGAACAAGTAAGCTGCACTGAATTACAATTTTCTTCTTGGGTTTAGATGGGATTTTAATCACTGTGTAAATCAAAGCAAAAAAGCAGGCATTGGAAGGTAAAAAAAAAAAAAAAAAAAAAAAAGGGCGCAGTCTCTCTCCAATGCAGCCGAGCAGTATGGTGGAGGCACCTGACAATTTAAAGGATATTAAACACAAGATGAAAACTTCAAAATCAGGATAATCAATGCAAAAGATAAACTTTAATCAATAGTTAATAAGAAAAATTTGGCTTAAAAAAAAAAAAAACTGCATAAGAGTTTAGCAGGATAGAAACCGCACAGAGGGATATACAGATTTTAATACACTGCATAGTGTACTCCGCTCCCTAAATACAGAGACGGAGTCTGCACTTTGCACGCCTCATGCTGTGGCCAGTGGCAGGGAGAATTGCTGAAAAGATGATCTGAAAGGTCAGGCACCCCCCAATGCATTAAATGGTGTTGTCATGCTGGGTAAGGAGACAGACACTCTCCATTGTCCACTTCCTTTCTCAAAACCTCTTCCGTCTGCTCTAATGATTTCCCGTCACTGGTCCTGACATTGGGGGGATACAAGGCAGTCTGTGTTTCGGTACCAGACACTGCCGCTATGTTTTATTTAGATTTACTGATCACTCTTCTTTTTTATGCTACTTAACTTTTTTCATATTTTTTTTATTCAGAATAAAAAGGACATTATTATCCTGGTGGCTGAGCCGTTATGTTTTTTACACTAACACATTAGATGTGCTAGCCAACTGAGACTTCAAATAAAGGAGTTGCAGTTGCAGTCTCTACTACTGTTCCACTAAGTATTTATTGCTCTTCTTTGATAGACATCCTGAAAGCAACTCTGATGGTGCCCCAGCCCAATGAAGCCACACTAATTTCTTCATTTGGAACGTTACTTCAAATTATTTTGTTACATTAGCTACATATAGGAGAACATCATCTTCTGACCCTTAGCACCTCATATGCAGATTATGGTCTACATTATCAATCTACAATTATGCCATCTTTAAATAGGGATTATCTATGGATCAGTATTATGTTCAGTAAACCAGTTATTTGTACACCTCTTGCAATACTTTCTATACAGTTTTGAAGCCTTACTCAATATTTTTCCGGGCCAAGCTCACCCAAACAATTTCTTTTAGGCCGGGTTCATAAATGTGTGAATTGGATGCGGTTTCCCCGCATATAATTCACATGACATGTGAGTGTGCCCGGCTCTCAATAGACTGCTCTAGCAGCTGAGAAAAGGTATTTAGCAACTTATATTTACTAAAATAATTGCATTTCCATATTCTGTGTACTGTGGGAGACCAGATATAGTGAATGCACGGCCCTGGGTTTAGTAACACTAAGCAAAATCGATACTGCAAAACTTTTGAGAACACAAACATAAATATTCTGCACACAACTATAGTTCAGTATCTGAAAGCAGACACCAAGTTGGTTAATAGTAAAGGAACACAATATATTAAAGAAAATAGCAGTATGTACACACTGTACATGTGCAGGTAAAGAATTAGGTCAATAACAGTTCACTAGCTAGACAATATTATCACTAGGTTATAGCAGCTTAAAATGGAGTTTTGTGCACCCGAATTATAATAAACCTGGTATTCCACAAAATCAATGCCATTTGGTAATCAGTAACAGCAAAGATAATCAATATTGTGAAAACCCCTCTGTAAACAGTAGGCTATAACAACTATAGAGTGCACTCTACGTGAATGAATATGGTGAAAAATACATTTCCATAGACGAGTTCCACTTACTATGGACAATAGGCACAGTTCCTGTTAGGCAGCTATTTGGATGAGTGCTATTTGGATGAGTGCAAGTTCTTCAGTCGGCTTGTATCGGGGCTCTGTCTATATGGTGGTGCACATAAGTACAATCCAGTTAAAGTCTACATGCAGTTGGGAAGGCTGCTATTTAGATGGCCAATCTCTAAGTACTCAGTCCCTGCTAGCAGCGATAGATCGATGGCAGCAATGCCCTCTCAACAGTCCCAGTGATACAGCAACAATGGTCCGCTGTACAGATGTCAGCTGCCTAGAGTAACTCCGGCCTGCAGCACACAGGTTAACAGTGCTCTGGTTTCTGACTCAGTTGCAGACTTGTATCAGGTTGATAAGCACACAGAAGTAGCAATGCGCACAGCTCAGTCTCTTAGCAAAAAAGAGAAAGTCACCTGGCCTTCAGCCCATGAAATTACAGGTATTTTTCCACTTAAAGTCTCTCCTTGGGAACTGTAGTCCAATAGTCCATTGACTGTTTTAGTAGAGTTTCTTTCCTGAACTTTTCCCATGCTTCGATGTTGAAAGCATTCAAGTCTCTTGAGCGTCTTCTGCTTGTCAGCTCCTCCTAGTGAGACTCTGCAAAATGAGAGCTAGAAGTCTTTAGGACTGAGACATTCAAGACTGAGGAGATGGGATAAAGCATGTTAGAGAGTGTATACTCACCTTTGCTCCCCTAAACTTATATTGGTTTGTAGTATTGAGTTAGGTTTTCAGTTAGATGTGTATTCTAATTTGAATCTTGGTGTCCCTTGTGTATCTCTTCCATATCTGTGCAATTAAGCAACATGAAACAACTCTCTCACTTTGTCTCAGTGCAGGAGATTTCTGTGAAAAAGACCATCAGTGCTGCTCACTTGTGCAGGTCTTGTATTAGCGACTAGTCTTGTATATCTACCCCACAGCCCGGTTAAAGGCAAACCTAAAGCCCAACTCTAGGAAAATTAAATGAAATATACCTTGCAGTGAACCCCTCTGCACTGCAAGGGTTAATTGCTTGTTATGTTGGGGGGGGGGGGAGGGGTGGAAAAGAGGCTCTATCATTTTCTTGGTTCCACACTCCAGCCGACTCCAGTGCTCTCTAATCCCAGCCCCAGGCCTCAGAGTCATCATGTACAATTCAAGGACATTATCCTTGTATGGTAAGTTGAGGAGGTTGGAGTGTTGTGTTGGGGGAGCGGTTCGCACAGAGAATAAATTCAGCCCGAACATCACCTGTTCAGTAAACACCCCAATTTGCGGGCGCTCAGCGTGATGTTCGCCCGGTGAGTGCCTACAATGCATTGCATGCTGCACATTGCATTCTAATCCCTAAATGGGCAAAGCTTTGCCCAATCAGGGCACAGTGAATAGCTGGTTGTTAAGGAGTGGGCCGGGAAGCCAGCGCGGCTTCCTTAACAATGGATCAAATGGATCAATGAGTCATCAGCTGTCGACAGGCTTCCCCGCTGACAGCAGAATAAAAAAAAAAAAAAAATAATTGCCAGCAATAGAAAAATGTGAAAAAAAAAAAAAAAGTGGGGGTCCCCACCCCCAGAATCCATACCAGGCTCTTTGAGCTTAAGAGGGTGGGGACAAAAAGGTCTCTACCCCACAAGGCTAGGCAGTGGTCGTGGGGTTCTGCAGGCAGGAGGATTATCATAATCTTTACCAAGGGAGCCCCAAGATCCAGGCTCCTCCCCCTATGTAAATGAGTAGCATCAATCACGGCGCCCGCCGTCACCACCGAGCCCAAAATATTTTTAAAAAGCTCCACCCGTGATGAAGGCTAATAGCCGAATGCCTGCTCCACTGTTTGACAGTTCTTAAAATGGTAAGAGGCGGGGCCACCTGGTAATGTCAAGCACCCCCCATGTGAGGTCACCATTTCAGCATGCACTGATTTGTGATGTCACCTGGGGCAGATGGCTCCACCCTTTATCTATTTAAGACCTGTCAGATGGTGAAGCAGGCATTTGGCGGTTAGCCTTTGTCGTGGGTGGAGTTTTTTTTTCTGGATCCAGCGGTGGTTGAGGGAGTCGTGATTGACAATAGATCTATAATGGGGAACACCATTTTTTTTTTTTTAAATAAAGGAATTGTCAAAAACTGTGTTTTTATTTCTTTTTGACACTTTTTTGGTGAATAAGTAGGGGTACTATGTACCCCGTACTCATTTACATGGAGGGGGAAGGATCTGGGGGCCCCCTTGTTAAAGACGGCTTCGTGGACCCTAACAACCACAGCCCAGGGTTGTCGGGAAGATGTCCTTCTCTCATTAACCACTTGCCGACTGCCTAACGCCGATCTACGTCGGCAGTCAGCCCCTCACAGGCAAAGTGACGTAGGGCTACGTCACTAGCTTGTGAGGGTCTAGGGAGCGAGCGCCCGCTCCCGCGTGGTCACGGACCCCCCCGCGCGTGTGACCAGCGGACCCGATGTCCGCCGGTCACTCGGCGATCGGCGGGGGAGAGGGAGAATGTCAGGCAGCTTGTGTAAACAAGCCACCTGTCATTCTCCTCGCTGTAAAGACACTGATCAAACGGATCTAGTATGTAGATCCGTTGATCAGTGTCCTTACAGCTCAAGCCACAGCCAATCACAGTAGAAAGCACGCCCCTAGGGATACACACAGCCCCTCCCTCCCAAATAAAGTTAACCCCTTCACAACCAGTGTATTTTTACAGTAACAGTGCATATGTATAGCACTGATTACTGTAGAAATGTCACTGGTAACCCCAAAAGTGTCACAAATGTCAGTCAAGGGTCCGATCTGTCCGCCCCAATGTCGCAGTACCGCAAAAAAAAAAAAAATCGCAGATCGCCACCATTACGCGTTAAAAAAAAAACAACAAAAATGACAAAAATCTTTCCCTTTGTTAGTAAACGCGATAACTTTTGCGCAAACCCATCAAAATACACTTTTTGCAATTTTTTTTACCAAACATATGTAGCATAAAACAAATTGGCAGAAAATTTTAAAAGATTTTGATTTTTACTTTTTTTTGGGGGGGAATTTCATATAAAAAAATGTGAAAAATATTGTTATTTTTGCAAAATTGACGCTCTTTTTTTGTTTATAGCGCGTGATCAAAAAATCGCACAGGTGATCAAATACCACCAAAAGAAAGCTCTGTTTGTGGGAAAAAAAGGACGTCAAATTCGTTTAGGTACAGCGTTGCACGACCGTGCAATTGTCCGTTAAAGTCACGCAGTGCCGAATCGCAAAATACCCCCTGGTCAGGAAGGGGGTAAAATCTTCCGGGGCTTAAGTGGTTAAACATGGTGACAAGGTGCTATGGGGTGGGTGGCAGAGCCTGGTATGGTTTAAGAAGGGTGAGGGCGCTCGCTCATCACTCCCCCTTTCCTGACCTGCCAGGCTGCATGTTCCGGTAAGGGTCTGGTATAGATTTTGGTGAGAATCCCACGTTATTTATTTATTTTTTTGCTTTTTAAATTTTGGCGTGGTGTTGCCCTAAAATCCATACTAGAGCCAAAGGGCCTGGTACGGTGTGGGCGGGACCCCCACTGTGTTTTTTATTTTTTTTACATTTTTGTATTGCCAGTTCTATACACAGTACAGATGCGCCACTATACAGGCAGACTAAGGGGATCCTCCAGGCACTATATTTAAAGGAATTGTTATTTTTTTATTGTTTCACTTCAAACATCATTAAAATCACTGCTCTTCTGTAAAAACAATCTATAAAAAAAATAAAAAATAAATGCATTGATACATGTCCCCTAGGGCAGTACCTGGGTCTCCATACCCTTTTTATGGCCAATAACTTGCATAGCCTTCAAAATGGGGACTTTGATTTTTAATGTTCGGGTCCCAAAGACTAATAGAGTTCTCGGCTTGGGTCTGAACTTTTAACATATTCAGGAGTTCTGGTGTGAACTGAACTGAGAGGTGTTCGGCCCATCTCTACTGGAGTACAACCAATCTGAACTAACAGAGCAGACACTGGGGGACAGTTCAAAGCACTGAAGTTGGGAGCATGAGATTGTCCAAAATGTCTTGGTATGCTGACGCCTTAAGAGTTCCCCTCACTGGAACTAAGCGGCCAAGCCCAACCCATAAAAAACAACCCCACACCATAATCCCCCTCCACCAAATGATTTAGACCAGTGCACAAAGCAAGGTCCATAGAGACATGGATGAGCGAGTTTGAGGTGGAGGAACTTGCATGGCATGCACAGAGTTCTGACCTCAACCTGACAGAACACCTTTGGGATGAATTAGAGCAGAGACTGTGAGCCAGGCCTTCTCGTCCAACATTAGTGCCTGACCTCACAAATGCACCTATGGAAAAATGGTCAGACATTCCCATAGACCCACTCCTAAACCTTGTGGACAGCCTTCCCAGAGTTATAGCTGCAAAGGGTGGGCCAACTCAATATTGAACCCTACGGACCAAGACTATGCCATTAAAGTTCATGTGCATGTAAAAGCAGGTGTCCCAATACTTTTGACAACATAGTGTATTTACAGTATATCTGGACCATCTTAACTGCCATAGAGATTTGTAACTTGTTCAGTCAGTCTTGTTATCCAAACAATAGAATCAGGGACTGGACCTCAGGAAAACTAGATTGCAGTAAAGTAATACAGCCTGATCAAGAACCTGCCCACTCTGTGGCTAGACGATAAGGGAACAAAGTGGATGGGACATTTGTTGACTCCATCCTGCAAGCATGCTGACACTGTCAGACTGAAAACACTGTTCTAAGCAATAGAACACTAACTGGATTACAGCGCTAAACCCTCTACTCCAAGTCAGAGTCTTGCAGCACAATGGATTAGATGATTTTAAATAAATCCATAACCAGATTAAAGGTTTTACTGTATATCTGCTCAGATTTTTTGACTCTTATGCAATACAGTATATATGTCTAAACCATTGTTTGTATCTATTATTTTTGTATTTAAAGTATTATTTATGCAATTGTTTATTTTGACATCAATACATACAATATATGCACACACATATATATATATATATATATATATATATATATATATATATATATATATATATATATATATATATACACATACATATATATATATATATATATATATATATATATATATGTATATACATACATACACACACACACACACACACACACACACACACACACACACACTTATATATATATATATATATATACCAACAGCCACAAACAAATTTTGAACCTAATCAGAAATAAAGCTTACTAAGCAGTTTTAAAATAATTTGGATTTTAAGAACTGTACATTCTGTCTTACTGGATCGTTTACAATATCTTCCACTTTTATATGTCTTCAGTGATCATTTTAGTACTTTGAATGTTGCAATGTATTTATGCTGCATTGAAAATACTTTAAAATATTACATTTTCACAGAATTTTTCCGAGATTTGGTTTATATGAAGGGCGAGTATACTGCTACCATGAAAGGGTTGGATTTAATTAGGAAAAAAATAAAATAAACCAAAAAAAAAAAAAACCTAAAACATATTTTGTACAGAACCGAACATCACTTATTTGAGTATAGGGGCTAAAAGAAAGGGGTTTGAGGATTTTTTATTAGCACCTTAGTAAAATTACTGTCCAGTAGAAAACGTCTGTACAGGTACCTTTATCACAAAATCATTAGTTATTTTTTAATAAAAGCTGCAGATTTAGGCCTCTTAGATTTAGGCCTCATAAAAAGGCCTCTTTCACACGGTCCGCCTCCGTAGGCGGTTCCGTGTTGCTCAGCGGGGATCGATCCGTGATCCCCGCTGAGCCGGTGGATGACAGCTCTGTCTCCGCTTGCAGAGAGGGAGGTGTCTCAGCCCCGCTGCCCTCTATGGGGGATCGGATGAGAGCGGACCGCCTGTCCGCTCTCATCAGATCCGATACGATCCCATTACTGAACGGATGGAAAAATAGGGTTTCCATCCGTCCAGATTTCACGCACAGGATCGGATGCGGATGGCAGCGGGTGTCAGCGGAGGTGTCTCCGCTGACACCCGCTGCCCCATAGAGCTGCATGGAGGATCCGATCAGATCCGCCTAAAAAACTGACAGGCGGATCTGATCGGATCGCCTGTGTGAAAGAGCCCTTAGACATTTTGAAAAATGACTTTTGAAATGACATTTAGATATCATTTTGAGTGACCACATTTACCTCTGTGTTTTCTTATTTCCTACCCTTCACACTATGGGAGTAACATGTTGGAAAAGTCATCCCCCCTTTCCATGTTACAAACTACCATGTGTTGCACTGCGTGCAATGCAAAAAATGAAGCATTGCTTTGAATGGTACAATGGGTAAAACATTCAAATGGATAAGCTACTTTAATACAACATGTGTTAACTCGCGGCATAATGCTCATGGGTAAAACTCACAGCAATGGACTGGATCAGAGTGAATGGGCCCTTATTTTCCCAGAAAAAAAATGGGAAAAATCCTCTGATGATATATGCAGGTGACTGTACAATAAAATGTGACTCATTTATACAAAAAAACACAGATATGTATAGACAAACTGAATAGAACTCAAAACCTTGGTTTGCACAATAAATGATTCAAGTACTGAACAATGAACATTGAATCAAATGACATGAATACGGTTCCCATGAACTTACAGCATTAAGATATTGTTATTATGGATAAAATCTGAAAAAATTGAAAATTAAACCTTGAAAAATATACAAGGAGCCCAACTTCCCTACTAAGTACTTCAGTTTTTTAATGAAGACAATACTGTAATACACTAGTCGGAATGCTAAAACACAAGAGACAAAAAAAGATGAAAAAATACACCGTGTTTGAAACACCCAGTTACAAAATCTTAGTGTTCTATAAAAGCAACCCTGTTGCACCCTCCAAAAAATAAACCTGAAAGTACCCTGCAAAAATAAAGACTACTCACCTTTCTAAGTGGGTGGAGTCAAAAACGTTTGATCTCTTGAAGAGTTTGAGCGCTGGTTCCATCAACACTTGTGTGTGCCAGATAGCATCTCTCGGGGCAGCTGTGGTTCCCCCCTTACATCATTACAGGAAAAAGTAGTAACAAAGAATTTGGCAGGAGAAACCACAGCAGAAATGTGGGATAGCAGCAGTGCATAGAACTCTTCAAAAGAAGCCCACTGCCCACCAGAAAAGTGGCATATTCCTTTTTACTTTCAGATTTCATTTGTTAAGGAAGTGGCAAAGTCACTTTAAAACCTCTTTAGCATTTTTAATACATACTAAGCATAGTTTTAATTTAGTCAAAGAGAGTAGGATGTAAACATGTTTAGATTGTAAGCTGTTGTGAGCAGGGCCCTCTTAACCCCCTTGTATTTTATTGTATTGTAACTGTTTTTTCTCCCTTTTTATTGTTAAGCGCTACATACATGATATAAATCCTGTATAATAATAAATAATAATAATAATAATAATAACCACCGACCACAGAATGCATGCTACCAGTACATATATCCAAACTAACAGTTGGGTTTTTGTACTTACTGTAAAATCCTATTTCTGGAGTTCAATGAAAAGTCAGGATTCAGAGACTAGTGGGTTATACAGGAGATTTAAACACTGGCTAATAATAACGCCTCCTATTACCAGTATGCTTCAGTTTTATAGTAAAAGCAGTACCAGGAACAAAACCCATAAACATAGGGGGGCAGGCCTGTGTCCCTCACTGAACTCAAAGAAAAGGATTTTAACAGTTAGCATAAAAGTTCATTTTTCTTTGAGTTCATTGAGGGACACAAATTTAAAGACTCCTGAGATGTTCAAAGGCAGTCCAAAACCCAAACAAGCCAACACATAACAAAACCAACACAATAAAAAGCAAAACTCGAAGCTGAAGTAATTCGACGTCTCCTCCCCATCTATTGTAACCCTGTAAATGACAATAATGCACCACAAAAGCAGTTGAGGTGCATTTCTGGTGTGTCCTATTTGCTTGGAGGAGCAATCATTTTTGAAAACTGGTAGAAAGAAACTCATTGCATCCACTGCATGTGAACATGTCCTTTACTGCTTAAAGTGGTTGTAAAGGATTTTTTTTCTTTTAAAAATACCAAAGCTCTCCATATTTACTTGCTTTGGGCAATGTAATTGCACAGAGTGGCCCCAAACCTCCTCGTTTCGGGTCCCCCGCCAGCGCTGCTGGCTCCTTCTGTCAAGCACCCCCATGGAAACCTGCTTCTGTTGGGGTACCTGTGCATGCTTGCTCCTGAGCCCTGCTGCTGCATCCATTGACATAGACGAATAGGACTCGGGCCCTGCTCCCTTGTCACTAGCTTTGATTGACAGAACTTGGAGCCAATGGCTCCTGATGCCCCAGCAAAGAAAATGAGGCACACTGTACAGATGTGAGCAGCGCTGGATCAAATGAGGGCTCAGGTAAGTATAAGGGGGGGGGGTGGGGGTGTGAGGGGCCAAACAATGCCTTAAACATTTATTACCTAAATTGGTTTTAAACCCCAGTCATGAAATTTGAAGTAAACACATATCGGTAGTATTTACTTGTCTCTCTCCAAGTCTAGGTGTTGTTTCTCTCTGGTACTTCATTCAGCATGAGATAACATGAGCTAAAATTTGTGTTGGGGAGGGAGATCAGCACACAGCTTGTCTATTTAGAATAACGTTCTGCAAGTTCCTTCATTCCATAGCCTATATGAAGGAGGGTGTTGTCCCTTTCCTCCAATACGCTCACACAGTGTCTCAGAGCTGTAACTGCAGTTCTCCACTTCCTTCTCTGTACTACTCAGATGCATAAGTTTTTTTTTTTTTTTATCACTTTGAAGGGTTGTAGAGAAGATAAGTAAAACCCATGTAGGATAATTTGTTTAATCTCTGTATATCAGCTAAGTCTATTCACTTCACTCAGTGTATGTGAAGGTTTACATCCACTTTAACCACTTGCCGACTGCCTAACGTAGATCTACGTCGGCAGTCAGCCCCTCACAGGCAAAGTGACGTAAGTCTACGTTGCTAGCCTGTGAGGCTCTGGGGAGCAAGCGCGCGCCGCCGGGAGGCACGCTCCCACTCCCGCTCGCTCACGGACCCCCCCACGCATGTGCCCGGCGGACCCGATTTTCGCCGGGGCACTCGCGATCGTCCGTTAGAGCGGGAGAAAGGCAGGCGGCTAATGTAAACACAGCCGCCTGCCATTCTCCCCTGTGTAAGAATTGAGATCATACGGTTCTACTATGTAGGACCGTTGATCTCTGTTCTTACACAAGTAGCCACATCCAATCACAGTTAGAATCACGCCCCTAGGGACACACTTAACCCCTCCCTCTCCAATAAAGTTAACCCCTTCCCTCCCAGTGTCATTTTTACAGTAACAGTGCATATGTATAGCATTGATTACTGTAGTAATGTCACTGGTAACCCCAAAAGTGTCAAAAATGTCAGTCAAGGGTCCGATCTGTCCGCTGACATGTCGCAGTCCCGCAAAAAAAAAAAAAAAAAAAAAAAAAAATCGCAGATCGCCACCATTATTCGTAAAAAAAAAAAAAAAACAAATATGACAAAAATCTTTCCCTTAGTAAGCGCAATAACTTTTGCGCAAACCAATCAAAATACGCTTTTTGGGATTTTTTTTACCAAACATATGTACCAGAAAACAAATTGGCCTAAAATGTTAAAAAAATTTTGATTTTTTACATTTTTTTGGGAATTTCATATAAAAAAAAAAATGTGAAAAATATTGTTATTTTTTCAAAATTGACGCTCTTTTTTTGTTTATAGCGCATGATCAAAAAAAAAAAAAAAAAAATCGCACAGGTGATCAAATACCACCAAAAGAAAGCTCTGTTTGTGGGAAAAAAAAGGATGTTATATTTGTTTAGGTACAGCGTCGCACGACCGCACAATTGTCCGTTAAAGCAACGCAGTGCCGAATCGTAAAATAGGCCCTGGTTAGGAAGGGGGTAGAATCTTCTGGGGCTTAAGTGGTTAATGCAAGAAATGCATTAAGGTAAAAAAATGTTTGGGCTTTAGAACCACTTTAGGTTCACAGAAGTCTCCCAGTCTCAAAAGGCTCCTAGAGAGGTAACAGCAATATTCAAAGCTACAGGCTATATTCCATTTTTAACTTGTGTGCACCACGTTAGTAAGAGCAAGATTCAACATCAGAAGGTTCAGAATCTATACAGCTGGTAGGCAGGAAAGATTCTGCAGGGGAAGGTGTGAGGGTATGCTCAAAATCTCTACATAGTAAGCAATTATGGTTGCAATTTGACCCGCAAAATCCTGCATAACTTTGGTAAAATCCTCCTGGGATAAAACTAAAGATGGGGCTACACCTAAAGGAGAAAAAGGAAGACTTTGAGGAGTGTAGGGACTCAAGCAGTGGACAACATTCCATGTTGTCAGTGTCAGACCTTTTAAAAAGGAGCACTGCAGGCCACCCCAGAACTGTTAGTGGATTGTGAGCTGGAGGGAATTGCTCCCCATGTGTCTGGAATACATGTCGCGTTTCAATCCAGGGACAATTTAGCTCAGGAAACTTAAGCCCCCGTACACACGTACTGATCGTCGGCCGCACGATCGGCCGTCTTTTGTCCCCGGGCTGTCGGTGTCTGTTGAAAACTGCAAAAGACTGCACACGAATTTTGTCAGCCAACAACAGCCGACTGCAGAAGTGATGTCATGTAATGGTTAACTTTCCTTGTCTTTTTTCTTTTCTGAGCATGCCCAGTCTTGCAAATCTACTGTATGTCGGCCGAAATCTGTACTGACTGGCGAACAATCGGCCGTTCTGGTGTTGGCCAACAAAAATTTTAATGCCTGCACGACAGATTCTGTTCGGCCGAAAATGCACTGTCGGCTGTCGGAAGCATCATACTAACAAGCCTACAATCGGCCGATCGGTCGTCGGCCGAATATTTACGGCCGACAATCGGTACGTGTGTACGGGGCTTAACTCAAGAAGTTGAACCACATGTCTCTTTGCTTTAGAAGTAGCGGGGGAAACAATAAGGCAGTATATGTTGTGTGATAATCCACCTAGTGATGCAATGGGGCTAATTTACTAAAACTTGAGTGTGCAAAATTTGGTGCAGCACTGCCTAGAAACCAATCAGCTTCCAGGTTTTATTGTGAAAGCTTAATTGAACAAACTAAAATTAGAAGCCGTTTGTGTTTGGCTACCATGCACAGCTGCAGCAGATTTTTCATGCTAAAGCTTTAGGGCCCTTTCACACTGCCGCTCCGTGTGTCCGCAAATCATCCTATTTTTTTGCGGATGATTTGCGGACATAATGTAAGTGAATGGCACTGCGGATGTCAACGGAATACCATCCGCTGACATCCGATTTTCTTCCTGTCAGTTCTGTTCCATTTTTTGGAACGGAACAGAACCCTATTTTTTCCTCCGTGTAAAAAACGGAAAGGAAGGAAAATCGGATGTCAGCGGTGTCATCCGCTGACATCCGCAATGCCATATACTTACATTATGTCCGCATATCATCCGCAAACGGATGGGATGATATGCGGGCACACAGAGCGGATGACACAAATGTCATCCGCTCCATGAAAAAAAAAAAAAAAAAAGTCCCGCAGCGGACTAAAGCAGCGGAGCGGCCGTGTGAAAGAAGCCTTAGTAAATTAGCCCCAATGTTAAGTCCCTTGGTGTTTTAACCCTTATTGTGAGAAACATAAATAAATAGGAATAATACTGGCACCCAAAAGTTTTAAGAAACAATAAGATCTCCTGATTCTTGGCCGAATACCAAAAAAAGGATTCAAAGAGAGGGTCACAACAGAGGCTTGTGTCATGGCTCTAGACCCCAAACAGTGTTCCATAGCTAAGTAGAACAGCACACAAAAGTCTGGAAAAGCCACAATAGGAAGTCTAGTGCTCAAAGGTCACATTTCAGGAAAGCCCCATCAACAATAATCAAGTGCTACAGGCTCCAGGTATAGCCCCCAAAGCTTTTGCTGAGAGAATATGCTGATTGGAATAGTGACATAAAGAGTAGCTTAAGCAGTGCCTAGGGAACTCTTGACGAATTAACCACTTAAGCCTCGGAAGATTTTACCCCCTTCCTGACCAGGGTTTTTTTTGAGATTTTTTACTGCGTGACTTTAACGGACAATTGCGCAGTCGTGCGACGCTGTACCTAAACGAATTTGACGTCCTTTTTTTCCCACAAACAGAGCTTTCTTTTGGTGGCATTTGATCACCTGTGCGATTTTTTGATCATGCGCTATAAACAAAAAAAGAGCGTCAATTTTGCAAAAATAACAATATTTTCCACATTTTTTTTATATGAAATTCCCCCAAAAAAAAAGTAAAAATCAAAATTTTTTAACATTTTTGGCCAATCGTTTTATGCTACATATGTTTGGTAAAAGAAAATCGCAAAAAGTGTATTTTGATCGGTTTGCACAAAAGTTATCGTGTTTACTAACAAAGGGAAAGATTTCTGTCATTTTTGTTGTTTTTTTTTTAACGAGTAATGGCGGCGATCTGCGATTTTTTTTTGCGGGACTGCGACATTGCGGCGGACAGATTGGACCCTTGACTGACATTTTTGACACTTTTGGGGTTACCAGTGACATTACTGCAGTAATCAGTGCTATACATATGCACTGTTACTGTAAAAATGACACTGGCAGGGAAGGGGTTAACTGTATTGAAGAGGGAGGGGTTAAGTGTGTCCTAGGGGCGTGCTTCTAACTGTGATGGGACATGGCTACTACTGTAAAAACAGAGATCAATGGTCCTACATAGTAGAACCGTCTGATCTCCATTTTTACACAGGGGAGAATGACAGGCGGCTTTGTTTACATAAGCCGCCTGCCTTTCTCCCTCTATACCGACGATCGTAGTGTGACCGGCGGACATCGGGTCTGCCGGGTCACACGCGCAGACTCCTCAGTGAACGAGCCGGGCCGGGGGAGCTCGTCCGCTATTGGCTCACAAGCCGGTCACAGGCTAGTGACGTATATATACGTCACTTTGCCTGGCTGGGGCTGACCGCCGCAGTATATCTACTTGCGGCGGTCGGCAAGTGGTTAAAAAAAAAATCATGAAAAACAAAAATAATGGCTAGCAAAAATTGTTACGGTAAACTTTTCCTAGTAGTGAAAAGGTGTCAATCCACCTAGGACTCCGAACAAATTTTTTTGCTCATGCCTGAATCCTCCTGTAGGCAGCAGTGTAACCCAATAGTCTCTGAATCCTCAATAATTGAGAAATAAATTGTGATGCCATAGAACGGCTCAAAGAAAGAAATTCAGATGCTATAGAACTGCTCTTTCAAAGAATTAAATTCTTGTTTTGCTCATTATATGTCACCTTGCAATCTGACACATAAATACAGCATTAAAGCAATAATTTGAGGCACACAGGTGGCTAATTGTGCACCATATCTGAAGAACAATTATTTCTGCACACAGTGATGCTGAAAGCAAACCAGGAAGGGTGCTGCTATGCACCCCGAAGAGAGTAATTGAAATTTTCAACAATGGTTTTTTTTTTTTTTTAAACAGCAGAGGATAAGATACTTTTGTTGTTTTGTAAAATTGTATTGATGTGTTTCATTTTTACTGACGTGCAAGACCTTGAAGCAACACAGTTAATAATTATACATTCTTATGCAGTTCTACAAAAAAAAAAAAAAAAAAGAAATAATTAAAACAAAGCAATGAAATAAGAACCTGCTATTCATTATCTGTCCAAACAGCGTTATAATTTACCCTACAATTACACCTATTATAAAATATAGCAGTAAACACTAGAGAGCTGGCATTTAAACCAGCCTTGTTAAAAATTCTATATATGCAGAACGGTTTAGCAAAGCACCGTATCAAAAATGTACAGCTGCTAAAATACACTCGTGAGAGCAGTGTTTCTCTGGCTGGTCATGGTCAATCACCCAACACTGTCATATATTATGCAGTGCTTATGTAAACATTATACAGTGCTTATGTACCACCTTATGGATTCCATGTACCAGCATCATCGCTACAGCAATTCTTTTTTCATGCTCGTTACCACTGCAAAGTCATGACCAAGTAAAAATACAGTATCTCACAAAAGTGAGTACACCCCCCACATTTTTGTAAATATTTTATTATATCTTTTCATGTGACCACACTGAAGAAATGACACTTTGCTACAATGTAAACTAGTGAGTGTACAGCTTGTATAACAGTGTAAATTTGCTGTCTAAACCACTGGCAACAAAAGTGAGTACACCCATAAGTGAAAAAAAAAAAAAAATTGGACCTGAAGTGTCAATATTTTGTGTAGCCACCATTATTTTCCAGCACTCTTGGGCATGGAGTTCATCAGAGCTTGACAGGTTGCCACTGGAGTCCTCTTCCACTCCTCCATGGTGACATCACGGAGCTGGTGGATGTTAGAGACCTTGCACTCCTCCACCTTCCATTTGAGGATGCCCCACAGATGTTCAATAGGGTTTAGGTCTGGAGACATGCTTGGCCAGTCCATGAGTTCTGAGTGGAACCTGTCCTGTTAAACCACTGTATGGTCTTGGCCACCATTCTCCAGCTCCATTTCAGGGTCTTGACAATCTTCTTACAGCCTAGGCGATCTTTATGTAGAGCAACAATTCTTTTTTCCAGACCCTCAGAATTATTTGCCATGGGGAGCAATAACACCAAATTTAACACACCTGCTCCTCATTCACACCTGAGACTTTGTAACACTAACAAGTCACATGAGACCAGGGAGGGAAAATGGTTACTTGAGCCAATTCGGACATTTTCCCTTAGGGGTGCACTCACTTTTGTTGCC